>NW_010240589.1:0-14454 GCF_000690775.1 Eurypyga helias | reverse complement strand
TCTATGATTCTATTCTATGATTCTTCCTCGTCAGGTATGCTTCTTCCTCCTCTTTCGCTTCTTCCCTCTTCTCTGTCCCTTCCTTCTCCTATCCTCAGTCGCTCAGCCCGTTCTAGTTTCTGTTGTTCTTCATCTGCTTTTTGTTCTGCAGTGTCTCTTTCGATGCACTCATTTAAGGGGTCAAAATCTTCCTCTACGTTATGTAGAAGCCAGTATAAACCCTTCTTTATTGATCTATCGATTTTTTTTTTTCCCCACAGCCCATGGTGGCTGAGCAAGGTTCAGTTTGGGCCAGACACTTGTATTCACTGACGGTCTTCTCCAGAGATAAGCAGTCAATGAGGTCTGCTACTGATAAGCAGGACAGAGACGCAGATCTATTTGCCAGGGCCAACGTGTTTTCCTGCTATCTTAGGGCTCTTTAGAACTTCTCCCATGGCTTGCTTGGTTTCTTCCATTCTTGAAACATCACTAGAATCCACGACAAATATTACACCATAGCACTCAGAACAGTAATTCCTCCAGATACTTCGAATTCCTTTTCCACCCCCTGAATCAAAGATGGTGACTTCAAAGTGTCCCTTTTGAAGGTGGATCTGGGAAAACCCAGCCATTGGAGCCGCATCTTCAGCAGACTTTCCTTGAATTCTGTGGAGTGTAGCAGTCTTGCCAGCATCATCAAGGCCCAGCATCAGCAGTGTCACCTTCCTGGCAGGTTCCTGCCGCCATCTGAACAAGCCACAGCAGCCGGCTGTCCGGCTGAACGTCCTCCTCCGCTGGCGTTGGTGGCTCTGGATGTCTGCGGCAGTGACGTGGCCAGTCCAGAACAGCCAAAGACGGCCGGGAGAGAGACTGCAGGTGTTGTCTTGCTCACTGGAGGCGCGACGTGAGGCTCCGCTCGGCTCGGCTCGGCTCCGCTCGGCAGCACTGCACAGTGTGTCCTTGCCACGGCGTCTGCCGACGGAACCGGCATTGCCCCGGTTTTTAATTGAGATTTTTCAAACAGTTCCGTTATTCTTAATGCACGAGGCAATTTATTGTGGGGTGTGAACTGAGACGAGGAGCCTGCTCATTCTGGAAGCGGGAATGGATGGACTTCTGCCCTTCAGGAAGTCAGTAGCCATCCTGGGCAGCCAAAGAAGGCCCAAGAAAGGACTGTCATCTCCATCTTGCAGATGAATGTCAGTGTGAGCAGGCTGAGGCTTGCTCTGTGTTCCAAAGGTGGTACGTCCCCTGCTGCTTCAGTACTGAAGTCAAATTGCCCTTCCTCTCTTGTTCTGACCCAAAAGAGATCAGTCAGGACCTTTATATGACATAAACCATGGCAGGACTTCACATTAGCAAACTGATACTGTTCCAGCAACTTCAAAGCTCAGTTTAGGGTGTGTCACCATTCAAAAGACAGACGAGGTCCCTGGTCCATGCACCTCATGGGGTATGGATTCGGCAAACACCTAAGTGCTAGCTCTGCGCTTGGTAGACTTTGCGGAAGCACCCAAGCTATTCCCACACATGCCGACTGACTTGCTCTCTATCCGATACCTTGGGACACAGGAGCTTGAATGGGAAAGGCCAAGGGTAAAAGCAGTCTTGCATGTTTATGCTGGTCAGCCATGAGCCCATTTGGGTGATGCATTAAACAGTTCTTTGCAGCTTTATTTTTAGAAGGTAGATTGCAATTCAGGCAAGTACAAAGTATCCTGCTTCCTATTTGAGCTGCTGTGAAATAATTCCTGGAGGTGACTTGGAAATTAAAATTATAATCACCTTGTAAGAAAAGGTACAACATCAGAGAGACTTCCAGGGTGGAGTGCGGCCAGTATGCAGAGAATCTGTACCACGACAGTTCCCCAGAAGTTAGCATCACTAGGGGAACTTGGTAAGCTGACTCCAAGAGGAACTGTGTGGAAGATGGAGTGGAGACACTGCCGCCAGGCTCTGTACTGATACGGGAACCCAAAGGTATTATGGAACTGATAAGCTGCATGTTTGAGGCTCTGGGCCAACAATCTGCGGTCTTTTGACAAAATGCTGTCTTTTTTGCTCATTATAATCTCATTTTATTATTAATTTTGAAGATTTCACCTCAAAGTTGCAGGCAGTCTGCACTGACAGGACTTATTCTGTACCTGAAGAATCCCAGCACTGAATTCGTAACTCCCAAACAGCTCACACAGAGGTACAGATACACACTTGGAAGGGTAGTTTGTTCTATGCCTTTTGCACACTGCTAAGCAGAGAAGAGAATAGGCACTTCTGGGTTTTTGAAGTCAACAACTGAACAGGTTTAATTTTTAAAAGCTTTGCCTAAGGTAAACCATCTTACTTGTGAGTTCATGATCTGAAAGTAGCTGTTTTAGATGCCTAGAGAGAAACTTCTTTTCCATAGAAAGACAGACCCGGGCTCTGGCCTTGCCATCATCTGTTTTGATCTCACTGATGTTCTGGATATGCCTCGTATCCTGGATTTGTCTCATGCAGTTTTAAGGGGTTAGACTAAAAGATGTCAGCTCAGCTAGAGAGTATTTTTTTTATCTGATGTAACAAAAATCACTTCATACCAGTTTAAAAACTGGAAAAATAACTTGACAAATGACAGGCTTCTGCCAAGTATCTTTGGAAAGGTCACAGCCAGCCAGTTTGGAGAAACACACTGGAAAGAAATTGAGTTAAGCTGGTTCTGTAATAAATTTCCCCTTAATATCATTGCAGTGTATGCCAGAATGGAAAAAAATGAAAGGAAAAAGGTGAATTTGAAACCTTGGAAATAGTCAACTAGATGGAAAGGCTATAAACAACTGGATGCACTGGAAAAGGGCAAAAGGTACCGAACCCGACCTGCGCTGAACACAGGCTGGTTTGGAAAGAGGGTTGAGCTCAGCAGGATTGCTGGCGTGCAGAAGGTTACACCTACGTGGAATCGGTCACTGCAGACCCACAGTGTGACACAAATGGTGATTTTCTGTGCATTACAAAGGCAGATTGCTAACTGGGTACTCGGGATCTCTCACAACTTGCATGAAGCAACTGCCGTAATGCAGCGCTGGCAACAAACGCGCTGTATTCATTTGTAGTCTGACTTGGGTAGCCTTGAAGCTGATCCTAATGCGCTGGTGAAGCACGTTGCTGACGTGCAGATCAGTTGTTTGGTGCCGAGCGAATCGCTCGTGTATCAGCTGCAGCAGCATAGTCCCGTCAGTACGAGATGCAGGCAGATGAGGGAACTGGTATTTTTAGTGTAGAGCCTGGGAAGAGCAGTGTTAGGATAGCTGAGGTTTCCATAGTCTGCAGGCAATGCCACAGGCGCAGCCAGGACGTGGGAAAACCTGCATGTGCTCTCTCGCCAAGTGTGCTTGGATGCTGAGAGTTACCTTACTGGGGGGTGATTTATTCCGAGTTTGCCCAGAAGGATTTATGGGCTTTGTTTCAGGCAAGATGTGTAGCATGGGACACCCGTTTGTGCTTTTAAATGATGCTACAGAAACGCCGTTCAGGTGTATCTTGGCAGGGAGTGGGGAAACAGTACTGTGCAGTGGTAGTTCTGGGGCTGCCCACGGCGCGGGCAGGGCAGAGTGCGGAGGAGATGTTACCGGCGGCCGTGGGGAACACAAAGCACCTTTAGTTGGGTCTCCTTACATTTTTATTCCAACTCAGGGTTTACACAGTGCAACAGTCCCACTTGTTTATCAGATCCTAATTAGGGTCATAATTTCATAATTTTTCATCTTTCGAGGGAGGAAACATTATGAAAAATGTTCATAATTTTTCATCTTTCGAGGGAGGTTATCACCTGATCTTTAACAACTTGAAATAATCAGGTTTTTAATAGAGTTCATATGGCCAAGTCACTGTAGAACTGCACATGTGTTCCCTCAGCTGTCACTGTGGGGGAAGGAGAGAAAACAGCAAAAGAAAATCATGCTCAGTTTTTCAAGGTATGTTTATGGTAAATGATAATTTAACGGAGCATCATCAATTCTTAGGTTTGCGTAAAATGATCAAGCCACAAAATGTAATGGCATATTCTTTGATAGAAACCCTGACATCCTGTAATGGGACCTTATTTTCTGTATCTATGTGTATTTCTTTTCAATGTGTATCTGTGAAAAATAGCAGTTGGAGATGTGACTAAGATTAGAAGAGATGAGGTACACATCTTTCTAATACTTTCCTCAAGACTTCTCAAAGGAATATTTAGCATTAGAATCAAGATTTAAAGGTTAGGTATGTATTATTCAAGGACAGCACTTACAGTGTTAAGCAGTTATTTTGGATATATTATATGAAGAAGTTTGCACAGGATGGTTTTTAAGTGTACAAGCAGTATTTGACAAATAGACACCTTTTCTTTCTCACTACCATGTGGAGAGGATTTCTTTTCTCTGTACTGTGGCCATTCTAGGTATTGGATCCATTTGTTGTTAATGGTGCCTGAGAACAAAGATGCCATTTTTAAGGTGCATGAGAGCTGATACTTGATACTTTTTGCTGTTGTGAAACACCTCTGTAGCCCACTATAATTGACTGACCCTAACTGGAAGTTCTGCTTGGTAAAAGAAATTTTAAATATCGTTTAATAACCAGGTAAGGATGTATTTGAAGTCTCGCTTTAAATGATTCTGTGTTTGTACCAGTTGTGTGGTGGCATTTGAAATGCTGTTGGGTTTGCATGGGATAGTTAAAGGCAGTGTGCTCTCTTTTCCTGGCATTACATCACTGCTCCGCGTTAGCAGCTCGCTGTAGTTTAAGATACGGATCGCTGCAGCTGCAGTAGGCTCGCCAAAGCCCGCTGCTTCAAACTGAGTTAGCATACAGCAGTAAGGATGCAGATCTGTGGGTAGACAGGCATGTAAACACTTCCATATGCCCAGTGTGCATGGGCTGTCATTACCATCCAGTCTTGGCATTCCGCAGTCATCGTTATCTGCCGGATAATGAGTCTGCTCCCAGCTCCCAGGTGGGATACAGCATACAGGACTTGTGCAAGGAGAGCTAGGAGGGCACGCTGCTGCGGTCCTGCCAGACACTGCTTTGTAACACGACTGTGGTGGAGGTCAGGCTGAGGTCTGTCATTTCTTGCACGCAGTGAAAGACAGACGGCCAACTTGCTGTGCAGTTGCAGGGAGGTGTGGGTTATGCACATCTCTGCGTGCGTGCAGCGTGCATGCCGGTGAGCCCCCTCAGAAAGCCCCTCTTCTCCCAGCCTGCAGTACCGCGTCCTGCTTCGTCCCACGCACCGCGGGTGCGAAGACCGTGGCCAACACCTGCGTCGTCCCCGGCGCCCTGTGCCAGTCTCCGGGCAGGAGCTGGGGGAGACACGTCTTGGTTGCAGATGGGGTGGAGGGGAAAAAGGAGAGCGCAAATGCATTTCTTCCGTTGTCATCACATTCCGTGCTGCACAGGGAGTTTATACCTGAGCTGTGGCGCCCTCAGTGCCCTGGCTGAAGAATAAACAGCTTTTCCATTTAGTGTAATTTCTTGTAAAGTCTGGAAGCCACTGGTCCTTCTGAGAGCCCACTTAGCCCTGGCAGCAATGTTCTTAGAGGTCTGGAAATCAGTAGTTTTATTGGTCTTTCACCAAATGGGTTATTTCACAGTATAAAGAAAAATGAAGAAAGAAGTGAGTTACTTATTCTTAGGAAAGCGGCAGTGGCTAACCAAAGTATTCTCCAAAGGTGTTTGTGGATGGTTTGGTATTTCTAATAGTTCCTCTTCTGTAGGGGAACAAAAAGCAGCCGGGAAGTAGAATTCAAAACCCTTTCTTCAAATCACTCCTTGCTGAGCCCTGGCATTCCAGTGATAGCTGTAATGCCGTCGTTAACTCATTGCTGCGTTGCTGGAAACGATTTTCTGGGCAGGACAGGCTCATTTCTGGCATGGTTTTTGCTTTGTGCCTCTCCTGATCTGCCCAGACATAAAAATAGGCCCACATCAGTTACTGAGGTGAGCTCAATAGTTTCCATGTTACTGTGATCGGATTTTGCCATGGTGGCTGTAATTTCTGTTTCCCTAGGCTTTATTTTCTTTCAGCCATCACTGATACCGGTGCTGCAGTCACCAGAGGTGGGAATCCTACTAAGGGCTGCTGGCCTTGGGGCTGGGAGCTGTGATATTCAGTACTGCTAACCCGTTACTTCTCATCCAGATGAGATTTCCATGTATTGCCCAAACAGAAGCACATTTCTTAGAGTGGAATTTCCAGAGTGGAATTTGGTGTTGTTTTCTAAGAGTTCCTCAGATACTTGACCCTAGGTCAGTCTCTCCTACAGAAAATCTTTCGGGAAAGTACAAATTCCAGTGGAAAATCCCAGAAATTTCCTGGAGCAGTTCTCCTTTGGACCTAATGGTTCTCAGTCTGGTGGAGGTGATTCGAGAGCCCATCTTCATCCCAATGATGCTCTAGCTTTTAAGCACGTCCCCTTTTGGTTAGTTGGCTCAGAGCTGTGCCCCTGTTTTGGAGTGTCATAGACAGTAAAGGAAAAGGAATTACTGGCATACGCTGTGCAAACAGTGTGCACGCCTAAAGCGATACTGAATTCCAAGGGGATTTCCTCTGCCAGATTGAAAAGGACTGTGACTTCCCAACAGTGTGCTCTCACACCCTTGGGGAAAAATATGTGAAAATACATAATCTCAGAACTGGGGGTGGGAGGGGGGAATATTGTTGGACAGCTCGTGATGTGAAGCCAGGGATTCATATAAAATATCCTAGGTGGAATGAGAAGAACTCAACTTGTTTCCAATTGGAATTTGTCATTTGTCCCTTAAATGTATTACCAGACCAGCAATATTTTGGGGACAAGTTACCCCACTGCAGAGGCTATAAGGCCAATCAGACTTTCAGAGAAGGACATCTCTGAGTAAGGATTCATTAGGTAAGCTTTCAAGGCCTTTAAAATGTATGTTGGGAGATGAGGGAGGAGGAAGTTTCCAGCCAGAGATTGGTAGGAAATGCTTCATTAATATTAAGCTTTAGGTGCAGAAGAACTGAGGAAGTTGGTTTTCCATTATCACAGAGGGAAGCAATACCAGTTAAGCCAAGGCATGCAGCAGAAACACTTACTGGAAATGTTTACATGTTACTTAAAACCTTGACATGCATTATTCAACTTGTGTAATGTCAGCCGGGGTGGAGCAGGGAGGAATGGCTTTGCAGAAGAATTTGTTTGCTCCCCACGGAATGTTTTCCTGAGCGTAGTTACCTTCTTTGGCGATGAGGTACATTCCAGGAATAAAAATAAAAGCTCTTCAGCCACGTTTTTATGAACTGCTGGAATGTGTTCTCTTGCAAAGGTGACCTAACCGTGTCCAGATGGCTAGCCCTTCTTTGAGCAGTGATACCCTGTCAGTCTCTCTTCACTGCAGAGCAGAATTGCAACAAAGGTCCCCTGTGAGCCCCCTCCGAGTTGAGAAGCAGGCAAGGGGAGTTGGTGTGCTCCCATCAGCGATGTCACTGTGGTGCAGCAGAGGAGAGGGGAAGGAGGACTGGATTGGGAAGTGTGAAGTTACGCTGGCATCTCTTGGCTTTCCTCTGTGTTTACTTAGCATCCACACAGACAGTAATTTCATGATTCACCTGCTGAATGGTTTGTTTCGCTGACAAAGCTGTGATAAATAGAGACTTGGCATCGCTTGCACAGTTGTTTAATTTAAAGGCGTATGAGTCATATGAATGAGGCTTTCAGGCTTGTTGTGATAGATTGCCAGACTGAGTGGGTGAAGCACACACATATTTTGGTTTGGTTAATCAATACCTGGAAACATTGGTGTAAAAAGAGATTTAGCACAAAGCCTGGAGTTTCCGAAATAGGAAGGCAGGCTGAATTTGTTAGTTTTGAATGTAGTAACACTACCCTTTTCCTCTTACGCCACAACAATCTTTTTTTCTTTGATGGCATCTAGCCAGCCTTAGTAACGTTCGCTATTGAGGACTGAAAATGAAGATGATGCGTGTGTAGCTCGAAGAAACCATCTGAAATGCAATTCCTAGAAATAACAGGAGTCTTCCCCATTCAGGCTGACTGGATTGTCTAGCAACAAAAGCGGAGCACTGCTTCGGACGATGTGCTGGCATCGTAGGAGTATTCCCAGAATCTCCCTTGCACTGGTCGTCCTGTGCCTGTTACTAACACTTTGTGGGAGCTGTTCTGAAATGTGTCAGAGGGCTGGTTTTAATGAGGGTGGGACTTAGGGCTCCCGATCTGATCATGGGAAGTTAAATTAATTAAACCGAGAGATGAAAGTGCTTCTGCTTATTCCAGCAGAGCAGTGAATATTCTTGGTTCTTCCTGCTTTCAGTGTGTCGTGGTGATGCGATTTCCACCGATCTTAGTGCAGAAGAACAGTTTTATAGCAAAAGAAACATTGATATGATTAGATGCTCATAAACTAGTATTTGAGCGGTTTCTAGGCACTTGAGACATCCTTAATACAAATGCCTTTTGTATTTTTCATAGTCCTTTTAAAAATAGAAGCTCATAAGCAGCATTAAAATTGTAACACATTCACCAAAGTGAAGAAGTTCTAGTCTGAGATTTTAAATAGGGATTCGAAAGAACAGTCTATTTGTGAGTAAGAGTTGATATTTTGAGGAATGATGTTGCATGTTTGTTATTTTTCTTGTGCTTATTGATTTCTAAAATTCAGCTTGAACTGTTTCAGTTTGCCCTGATATGTAGGTATAGGCAGATACACACTGCTAGAAAGCTAGTACATCTGTGACATCAACGGAATTAGTGTGATCATGTTTGTCCATGAGCTAGTGCAACGTTAATGTTAAGAAGCTGTGTTTTAGGGTAGCAGTAACATAACACGTTTGCTTTTATCTCTTGGTTTGCACATGACACATAGTTTGCAGGAGATAAAGGTTTGGTTTTGTGCAAGTCTGTCGTGATTCACAGATGGCACACGACCAAATTCAGCAGCAATATTCACTGTGTACTGCAGGTCAGTGGATGTATTTGACTCAAAGGGTAACTACATGGGTGTCATTTAGGGGCTAAAGACTCTGTCTTGCCATAGTTTCTGTTGAAATTTGAATGAAGTCCTGCTTACCCTGACTTACACCATCGTGACTGGACAATGAGTGTCTCTAAACAAACTTGACAAAAATCAGTTGAATTTTTCTGCAAGGCTAAATTCAGAAATTATATAGCATATTTCATATCCATAGTCATTATAAGTATGATAGACTCAACAGTATTTGTGATCGTTACTCATTTTCACAGTTGATACATCCATTCTGTTATCAGAGTAGCGTTAACAAAAAGGCCAGCTAGAAAATAAATATGTAAAGAAGGTGGGAGAGATACGGGTTTCTTCAAACCATTTGTCTTCCTGTTCCCATAATGAATCTCTTCCTAGTCTTTGCCTCTGGCTGAGAATAGCAATATACCATTAACCCAGGAGATGTAAAATACACTGCGCTGTGCTTGGGAAGGTGTCAGAAATTCCTCCTGCAGGGATGAAAAGCTATTTTACTGCCTTTTTGATTGCTGGACAGTCTAATTCTAGTAAGCATTATAGCAAAATGGAACTACTAAAGTACTTGTGGAGCCTGATGTTTGATTGTCATAATTAGCATATCGCCAAGATGAACTGGTAATACAGCTGTATCAAGGCAGGTACAGCAGCTATTACACCTGACGTGCTGTCTAACGCGTTACGACCTGCTGGACACTGAAGCCTATTTTTAGTAAAAGAATAAATAAGCTGGCTGTGCCCTACTTTTTGTCAAAATGTGCCATGGGATCTTTATATTTGATTAGAAAAGTCAGCAGAAATAACACAAGGGAACTCGGTGTCTCATCTAAGAAGTGGCAGTTCTAACAATCCAGTGCTGCTTTTTATTAGAAAAATATGTTAAGATTGGGTATGAGCTCAGGCCCAGAAAGCAGGCAGGGGAGATGACGGCTGGTGGGAGGCTTGCCTGTGTGGTGTGTAAGGTTACATGGAGGAAGGTTCTGTTGATGCTTGTGATGAACAAAGTTATTTTGTATTGATGAATGGAACTATTTTGCAAAATCTGGAAACTGAAAAAATGAAGAACTATGTAGAGATATTTATACAGAAGAAATTTGTGTAGAGATATTTATATAGAAAGAAAGAACGCAAAGTCCGACAGCCGCTTCAGGATGCTGTTGGTCTTTGTGAAGACCTTATTCTCCCTAACTCTGAGCAATTTCTTTGAGCTTCACTGGCTGATGCAGTGCAGATGTCCATGTACCTCGTGGACAAGCTGTCTCGTACAGTGTGGCCATACCCAGAAACCTCCGTTTACCATGAACTCCCCCAGTCCACAGCCCATCTTCAGGGAGCCTGAGAGAAGCAGTTGTGCTCTGTGGGATCACAAGCCAAGCCGGTGCTCCAGGAGGAGAGCTTTGGTGGGTTAAGGCCCCTCTCCAGCGTGGACCTGCCGCTGCACGCCAGCTCGTGCAGCTTGCCTGCGCCAGGAAAAGGGGAAGGAGCTGAGCCCACTCATTCACAGCAGGGCTCTGCCTCCTCGGTGGGTGAATCAGCTGACGCTGCTAGTACTTCTGGTCAGGGAGGTTGAGGAAGAGGCCCTCTGTTTCAAGTGTTTTTTTGCCATTTGAGTTAGGCTTAAAATTTTAAAAGGAGAGGCCTGAGACTCAGTAGTGGGAACAGAATTGTGAAGTGCCAGGATGCTGAATATTTGGGTATCAGTGCTGCTGGCCATTTGAGGCACTGCTGTAGGTAACAGAGGGGTTTGCCTCTCTGGCTCTTGTACATGTCAGTTCTCAGAGAACTTTTCCACTCAGTTTACATACATTAAATAACTTGGTGTAGTAAAAGCCACTTGTTCTTGCTGCAGGCCGTAGCTTCATTAGCCAGATTCAGCATCCGTTTTGTCAGATATCTGCATTTGCAGTCTGGTACTGGATGCCGCTCAGTCCATTATTTGCCGCTGCCTCCCCCTTCACCGCAGTCCTTGTGAGAAACAAAGAGAAGCTTATTATAGCACACGTGCTGGAGACCAGTGTGGTGTGCACAACACCTTTGAGGGAACATTATGCTTACACAACTGAGCTAGCCTGCTGCGCGGTGTTTTGCACCATGCTATTAGCACTTCACGGGTGCAGCCTGAGAGGCCCTAGTGGCAGTGGCCAGCTTGGATTTCACAGGTTGGGCTAACATCTGCAGCAATAGGGAAGGTCCAGACCAGCAGGCCAGCTTTTAGTTATCAGCAGGGACTGCTACAGGGTCATGCTGTCTGCATGCCCTATCTTCTTTATCACGTCATTTATTTGTGTTGTAATACCTTAACCTAGTGCATGGAATCACGTATAGGCTTGGGAAACGTACGTGTAACATACAGAATTCCTTGGGAATCTCTTCGTATATCCTTTTTAGGAGATTAAATGTAGACTTTGACAGTTAAACCTAATTCTTGGGATTTTTTTTTTCCTCCCTAAACACATGGCTGGAAATAGTCACGCCAGAATTATTCACTTGCTTATTAAGACCACTTAAAGTTCAGTGACTAACAAGAGATTCTGTCCCCTGAATGGTAACAACCTACTACCTTCGTCAACAGGGGACTTGTGTAGATGAAGGAGAGACTTAAAATGAGAGACGAAAGTTTCGTGAATTCCAGATAAGCTATTTTTTTAATGTTACAATCCAAACTGGCTTTCTGCTAGTGACTGCTTAGGAGATGGTCATGTTGTTTTTCCTACACAAGAGGTTCTAAAGCCTTTTATTCGGCTGACAGTAGGCAGCACACTGACAAAAGAATGGCCATGCGGTGTGACCATTATTCTCTCTGCCATTGCTCACACTCTTTTCAATATAACTTCTTTTTTTTTAAAGAAAAGCAATACTCACAATTCTTATGTTATTCTGTATCCAGCACAAAACGTTCCTGTGTGTTAACTAGCCAAAGCTGATTTGGTTTGTAGGTGTTGCCATTGGATCACAGTATCGGACACTAGCAAGTTGCTATGAGCATTTAAGTTTTGTAATAAATGATTTCTAAGCGTCTCCCGCCCAGTATTCAGCTGTGTTCTGGGTCATTGTCCTTTAGATTTACTAACTTGATTTTTTTTCAGGCCAGCTTCTTCTGCTTGAGGCCAAACATCCTTCACGTGGCATTTCCACTTGCATTTCCTTTCTCCCCCTGTCCGGTCTGCTGCCGCAGTTCTGTGATATCTGCAGATAGGCAGACAACTTGGGCCTTCGTTCCTTTCCTATGATCACTGCAGTGACACAGGGCTAAAGTAACGTAAACCCAGAATGCTGAAAATGACACATTTTCAAGTGACCAGGAATGTGCCCTAGGTGTACAGCTGTTCCGCACGCAGAAACATGACTCAGATCCAGCCTTTTTAGACAGAACCCTTTTGTTATACTGAGAACACATGTAACAATAGCCGAGGGAGGGGGGAGGAAAGAACAATAGAACATTTGTTGTTTTCTGAAGGGGGGCAGGAAGACAATCTATAAGATAAGGAAATTGAAAATTAAAATGATATTTAAAGTCTGGGGTTTTTCACTGCCATGTGGGGTAAAAAAACCCCACATTTCTGTAAGATGTTATCAAGACAAGACAAGTTCCTTACCCATATTACACGCACTGTCTGTAACAACTCCACGTGTGACAATAACATGAATATCGTGCAAGTTGAGCAACTGTAATCTGAAATAAGTGGATAACTACTGATTGAGGTCTCTTTACTCCCACTGCTAAATACTCATGTGCTATTTGGAGGCATTAAAACACAAGATGGAAAGGAAATTGGAAGTCAGGGATTACAACCATACAGAAAAACTCCGTGTGGGCAGATTTCATTCAAATCTATTAATAGATACAGCAGAAATTGCCTATAGAAGAAAATTTTTATGTGCTCAGGGCTTTATGCATGACAGACACTTCAAGGCATCGTTACTCAATTGAAAAGATGGAACGGCAGTAAACAGATTTTGAAGTTTCTGGTCTGTAGCCCTCTACTCAGTCTAGTAAATCACTCACATCATAGCTGGCTTAGCCTTTACAAAGACTGCACTGGATCCTGCAGAACAACAACCTCATGTTGTAAGATCCAGAGTAAATAGCTCTTTTCTGAAAAAAACATTATCTAGCCTTTCCAGGCACAGAACCATTTGTCACCAGTGAGGCCAGCTAGCGAGCCAAGGTTTGACTATCTAGGCCAAGACTATCTGTATCTTTAATGTCAAAACCACAAGTATTAGAATGGTTTGAAAAGTTACATATCTGGGACTTTTTGCACTGCTGGATTTCATTGATCGTACTTTTCAGAAATATATTTCAGTAGCAATGCAAAGTTTAACAAAAGAGACCAGTGGTGCCATGTGCTGAGCTAAAACTTTATTATATAGGGGACAATCCACAGCGATGATACTGGTTTTGTATGATCTGCACGCGTGCCTGATAAACCAGTTACTTTAATTTGAAATCTACTGGCTTGTTGGTTTTTTTTCCAGGAAGAAGGGAAGTCAAGTGAAGTTACCACACTCCTGCGGTGTGAAGCAGCAGCATGACGTTCGGAGACAAAGCCTGTAGTACGGAGCGGCCTTAAAAGAACTGGTTAACAGCAGGAAGGGGAACTATTAATTGATACACACAACAAAGGGGCTGTGAAGGCAACTGACACGCGGTAGGCCAAGTCTCACAATAACTTCTGCCCTTCCCCTGAGATTTTGCATCCTAGATGTTGCATTGCATGCAAAAACCCCATTTGCTGAAGTAAGTGGGGATATCACTGTCCTTCCCGTATATTTCCAGTTAGTCCACATTGTGGTTGGTTTGTTTGTTTGGAACAAACAACTGAACATCCCCTAGATGTTTTCTAATCCAAATTTAATGAACTTCAGTGCCTTGAGAATCAGTAAGTGGACGAGGAAGTAAATACTTCTATTTTCCAAACTGGAATAACTGGAAGAATGAACAGAGAAAAATAGGCAAGACTAATAGCACAGCGCGATGATTAGCATAGGGATGTTGAAGTGTGCCTGATACGATCACACTCCTCTTGGATGTGGACGAGGCTGTGCTCCGTCTCGCCCTGTTTTCATGACGGGCAGCAGAAATGTTACTGCTGATTTCAGTGGGCGGGGATGGGGCTAGCTGCATGCAGAAGTCAGTGCTTTCAGTACCGCTTACATGTATCTTTTTCTTTGATTGCTTCTTTTAAGCCTTAGAAAAACCCCTACTTTTTTTTTTTTTTTTTTTACGTCCTAGTTACAGTGCAGTTATTGCTAAGAGCTCGGCACCAAGGCTCTCGCAATGAGCGTGTCATTGGCAAGGCAGTAAGGTGCTGCCCTGAGGGCTGATTTCCGACAGCCGCTCGCGGAAGGCTGCTCTCCCCTAACCCCCGCAGCGCGAGCAGAGCGCACTGCCGCCTCCGCTCTCCTCCAGCGCGGCGGTGGTTGGGGCCGGCCCAGGGGGAGGCGTACGGGGGCTACGCGGCGGCAGCG
>NW_010240588.1:0-36579 GCF_000690775.1 Eurypyga helias | reverse complement strand
GTGTGTGGGCGGGTTACCGACCACCGCGGCTCCTGGCGAGGGCCCGCCTGGTCCCGCAGGGTTGTTCAGCGCCCAGCCTGAGGGCTCCTCAGCCCCAAAGCCTCCCAACGCCGCTGTCTGTCCGTCTGCCCACCTCTGGAGGCGGTAAGGACCTCCGTAGTTGGAAATAATGGAAATAATGGCGCAACTAGCGGGTGTCCGGTTCATCCAGGGAGGTGACATCAAATACTCTGACTTAAATATCTGCTATGAAACACTGTTCGTATTTGTCACTATAAATAAACCCAGGGTTTCAAAGAGCTTGAAAATGGGACGTTTGTTGGGAAAAGAGCAGTCTTGAAGTCACCGGTGGCGTTTCTGGTGGAAGGTGTGATTAGCTGATAGCCTATGGCCAGTTTCATCTCTTTTACTATGGGAAAAGTCATGGCTCACTTCATGAATGTAACTTTTGAAGTGCTGCAGAAAATCAAGTAACGAGGTTGAGGGTAACTTCTTTTAAAATCTGTTGACTTTACTACATTTTAATCCCTGTAAAATAAACTTTCCCTTTATCTGTAAACCAGGTCACTTATCAGATGGTAACACTTCTGTAATGGCTATGCAAGCCCAGTGTAGGGGCAGCTTGAAGGAGAACCATGCAGAAAGAAAATGTGAAAATGAAAAGACGTGATGACATCCCACCTTAGAGCTACTGAACATTTAAAGGCTAGATTGTCCCTGTAAATGTCGGTCATTTCAGGGGAATGACATTACCCCTGTGATGTACTCCGTGCCTGCTGCATAGCTGTGCACAAGCTGCATCAGTCGGTCCATTTCATACTGGCACTCTCTGCTTTGCAACTGCACAAATTAACATCCGTTGCTGAAGGTGCTGTAATAAATATATATTCATTCCATTTATTTAAATCAAAGATGTTGGCTTTTGGTGCTTATTCCTACCTGAAAATAATGAATTGTTGTTCTACTGCAGGGGCTGGCTGTTACAAAGACAGATATCACAATGACCTGAAATAATTTTACGTGTCGGACACGATTTTTAAATTAGTTCCTGCAGCTTATACTAAATTTATCTACTGTATCAAAAGATATCTTTTAGAAACAGACAAAAATTTAGGGAGCTTTCAGCATAATCATTAAGCAACATAAGGAATACCTTAAGTGACAGTAGACTCACTGATCACTTTTTCATTCTTCATCCTCATTGTACATTGCAGGTTATTATAGTTACGGAGTAGGCAAAGTGTTGGGAATAAACAAGAAAAGGTGCTAGTAAATAACAACATACACTGTATTTCATGTAGAAACTCAGGCTGTAGAATTCCAGGAAACTGTTGAAAGTAAAATAGGCCAGGTCTCAGAAGCAAAGAGACAATAACCCCGTTGCCCCTGACATCATTGGAGTCACCTGTTGAGCAATTAGGGCACTGTCAGCTCTTACAGAGTGCTCCAGAAATCATATGGAGAACTACAGCGTGAGGTGATAGAGGAGTAAACCCACCGTGTACTTCTGAGTATACTCATCCAAGAATAAGCATTAGTGCCTTTGGTTTTTTTCCTAAGGAATTGAAGATAGGTGTTCCTGTTTACTTCAACAAAAGGTCCTTGTGCCACTCCACATAACTGGATTATTGTCTCCTTAGGAGCTGAGGCTGACTCTGATATGGCAAGCAGTGGTTCCTCTCCCGCGTGCAGTGCAAGGCTGTTGGTCACAGCAACCACTCCTCCCGCTGCACTGAGAGGCAGCTCTGAGATCACATCTGCAAATCATTCTGGTAAGTGACTTTGGTTCCACATAAAATAATCTCTTACAACTGTCCAGTTCTGGAATTTATATGTGTTTGGTGTGATAAATGTTAAATGACCTTATATATATATACACAACAGACAAAGGGTAATCATAAGGTCAATGAAAAATGATAGTGAGGAATAGATATTGGGTGATAGGAAACAGCACATTTGTTAAACAGCTCATTTGTAGCTGTCTGCAGAAAGGAGGGGGAGGGTGAGAGTCTGCCCACGTGTTAGAGATAACGGTGGTATCAGCTATAAAAATTCTAGATGCACTAAAAGCAGACAGAGCCTAAAGTCCACATAATGTATAGCCATAAGTTTTTAGGAGAGGCACATCTGCAATCCTTTCACTGACATTTTCTAGAAGTTCACAAGGGTCAGGAGCAGATTTCTGAAGATTAAGAAGTAGCAAATTTGAATCCCACGTTTTAAAGAGGGCAAAGGACAGGAAACTATAAACTAGCAAATGGAACATTGTTTGTAGAGAAACCTGGACACTGCTTAAGTGATTTGGCTAAGGAACACCTGGAAAGGTTCATTCTGATTAAGGAAAGCTGGAATGGTTTATAATTCATTATATTGTTTGAGGTCTTTAGAGATAATATTGCCATTGGAGCTCTTTATAGCTATGATGACTGCTGTGAATCAGATACATTCATTTGTATCATAATAATGTGGGTGTGGTTAGTGTGAATTACAGAACCACTGTATGGTTTGGGTTGGAAGGGACCTTAAAGACCGTCTAGTCCCAACCCCCCTGCCATGGGCAGGGACACCTTCCACTAGACCAGGTTGCTCAAAGCCTCGTCCAGCCTGGCCTTGAAGACAGCCAGGGATGGGACATCCACAGCTTCCCCAGGCAACCTGTTCCAGTGCTTCACTGCAAAGCCAGTTCTGCATTTGTTGTCGCTCTCAAGAGTGCGGAGTAAAATTGAGCTGCACCAGGAACTGGCATTTCTCCACCCATTCTGCTTGCTCTGGTGAGGTTTGCTGCCAGGCATTGCCACCTCAGGCAGGAGTGATGTTTAAGTGGGATGCTCTTCTTACAAACTTTCCCCCTTCTCTCCTGAGAGTTCTCCAGCCACATCTCATTCAATACTTACTGCGTCAGGGAGCTAACCCATTCCACTCTTCTGTCAGGACATCAGTTTTGCTTTCTCCACCAACCCCAGCCCTTTGGAAACAGCAGAGGTTGAGGCTGGATGCTGCTATGCAAAGCAGACCTGTCAGGGGAGGCTGCTCTGCTGGTGTATCACAGGTACACACACAGATTTTCTAGCCCTAAGGAGCAAAGGGTAATGAGAATTTCTGGACACTTCCCACCTTCTGACAGTCTGATTAAACAGGGCTGGCTGCCAATAAAGAAGGAAAACAATTTATTACCACTGTGTATTGGAACCTACTGGAAAATTACTTACTGCTCAGCACTGTCATTAACTCAGCAATGGATTTTCATAAGGTTTCCGTTTTCACAGCCTAAGGGCCAAATTCATCCCAGATGTAACTTCATTAGTGCCAATACAGATCCACTGAGGATAAATTTGGCCCCATGATTTTAGGATCCCTGTATGCAGGGACTCTTCTGTAATCCATGTCACTACTTTTGTCAAACCATGAAAAGGACAATCTCTTGGAGTCACCTAACTGTTCTTCAGCAGAGTTTTTATGTAAAATGAAACAGGTCAAGGCCATTGGTGTGGTTTAACCCCAGCCAGTGACTGAGCACCACACAGCCGCTCGTTCACTGTCTCTCACCTGGTGGGATGGGGGAGAGAATCGGAAAAGTAAAAATGAAAAAGAACTCATGGGTTGAGATAAGAAGAGTTTTTAAATGGAAATAAAATAAAATAGTAATAACAGTAACGAGGAAAGAATATACAAAACAAGTGATGCACGATACAATTGCTCACCTCCAACTAACCGACACCCAGCCAGCCTCAGAGCAGCAGCCCCCTGGCCAGCTTTCCCCTAATTTATATACAGAGTATGATGTCATGTGGTATGGAACATCCCCCTGCCCAGTTTGGGTCAGCTGGCCTGGCTGTGCCCCCTCCCAGCTTCTTGTGCATCTCCAGCCTTCGCAGTCAGTAGAGCATGAGAAGATGAAAAAGGCCTTGAGTTAGTGTAGGCACTACTTAGCAACAACTAAAATATCAGTGTGTTGTCAACACTATTCTCATATTAAATCCAAAACAGAGCACTATACCAGCTATCAGGAGGAAAATTAACTGTCTCCCAGCCAAAACCAGGATAGTCAGCTACCTCTCCAGTGACCAGCAGCTCCACAGACGAGAGCGCTTTTCTGATACAGCATGAGCCAGAGACAGAGGAAGCTCATGTGTAGCTATGTACAGTCCCATAGCTATGTCCCCCCATCCCTCCCTCTGGACTAACACATGGCTAAAGCCCACTCAGATTGTGTCATAAATCACTGTGTCTCATATGGAGATCAAGTAGGTGACCCTAAGATGGGGAGAGGGATAAGAAGTAGAAATGATGTTGAAGCAGAACTATCATGAGGGCTGTCAAGAAAATGGAGCACCAAATGTTCCCAGAATTCTCCTTATTGGTAGTTTACTGTGTTAAATTTAAAAAGCATGTCTTTTAGGCATTGTATAAATGGAAGAAAACCTGATTTGTGTGTTCAGACTAGCAAGGGTTTTTAAAATACAGTGATGTGTCTGACACTGCATGCTATCCTGAGTATCCACAAGTTACCCAGTGTTTCATTCAGGTACTCACCAATGAAAAGAGTTCTGTTAACTTTTTACGAAAAGTTACATTTCTGAAACCAAAAACTCTGCACTCAGTACAGGCCTCAGCACACGTAGTACCTGGCATTCCTTCTAATGAGAGCTCAAAGGGATTCTATAAAAATATCATTGATCAGGCTTTTCTGATGGCCCAGACACGTCTTTAAACACCTTGTTGTGCATTGGTGTTACCAGTGATGACGATAACTTTTTACCCACGTTTAGTCAATGCTCACATGGACAAGCACAGCCAGAGAGCACTTACTCAGTTTCTCTCTGAGGAGTTAAATGATTCCCTCATAGTCTTCTAATTTCAGTGTTACACTCACATTAATGACATTTATTCACTTCATTGGAGTTTTATGTGTGTATCTGAATGCAGAATCAAGCTCAGATTTGGATTTAATTGAATTTCAAAATGTTGGTCTTTCTTTCCTTTTAAAAATACACTCTTTGCCGGAGTTTTCACCTAAAAAAATGCATAGGTTTTACCTGTTGCACAAAGGGTTGCATTTCATTCCACACACTCATTTTGGTGTTACTGCTCTGGGCCCTGTCTGGGTTTAAATGCTTAAAGTTAAGCAAGCACTTAAATATTTTGCGAGGTGTGAGCCTCAGGCCTCACAGAATTACTGAAGAGACATGTGAGGATTGTTTCTGTTTTACAGAAAGGTGAATGAGTGGTGCTGAGGGTGTTCAGTTACATGAAGGAGCTTAGGGCTTATTCCCAGACAGGAACTTTCTGTCCTTAGTTTTGAAGACTTACAAGTTATGGAGGAAAAAACAATTATGTAAGAGGAGAAAAAATACATGTTTAGGGATTTTTTTTTTTCTATTCTACTTTTACAACCAACCTCTAAAGCTGGAAATTTCAGGCAGTTTCTTGAGTAATTCAGTGGTAGCTCCTGTGCATCATCATGACTGGTGGCAGACCCATGATGCTGGGAGCTCTCTGTTGTAGGAGGAGCTGGAGAGGGACTTTTTTACAAGGGCATTAGTGACAGGACAAGAGGTAACAGGTTTAAATTGAAAGAGGGTAGATTTGTATTGGGTATAAGGAAGAAGTTCTTCACGGAGAGGGTGGTGAGGCACTGGAACAGGTTGCCCAGAGAAGCTGTGGATGCCCCATCCCTGGAAGTGTTCAAGGCCAGGCTGGATGAGGCTTTGAGCAACCTGGTCTAGTGGAAGGTGTCCCTGCCCATGGCAGGGGGGTTGGAACTAGACGATCTTTAAGGTCCCTGCCAACTCAAGCCGTTCTATGATTCTTACTGAACATTTCTGGATCAGACTATCCCTCTACCAGCTTTTCAGCTTAATGTGTAAGACAGGGAACGGAACAGAGTAGATGGGGCTAAGGAACACAACTGTCCCCTTTAGGTGGTGACACCTTTCTTAAGGTTTCTCTTAGCTTTGGAGATGGGGCACAGATAGGGCTGGTTCGTCTCGTGAATTTTGCATCTCGATGTGCTGTGGCAGTGACACATCCCTGGAAAGCAGGCTAACAGTCTGGGGGTGGAGTGGGTGCCAGGGCTTACTCTGCAAGGGAGAAAACCACCTTTTCTCATTTCCTTGTTTTCAGAATGACAGAGGTGGAACACCCCAAGGAGGTGTTCATGGTGTTTCTTTCTCATGAGATTTCCAACTGGATGGCATCTGCATTGGCCCCAGTAACTGCTTTCCCCCTCTCCTACACACTCTCTCACGACAGCCTCTTAGAGAGCATTTCTGGCTGTCTTCGAATTCTGCGTCAGACATGTTCTAGTTAACACTACATCTGATCCATGTTTTATCATTTTTTGCCTCTCTCCTCAGTCTTCTCCATTTTTCTGAAGGTTTATTGTATTTTATTTTTTGCATTTTTTCTCAAATGGCTCTTGTTTAAATGTTAAGATGCTCTTTCCATATTAATGTGTTTACATTTTCAACATATGTTTATTTTGCTGCAGACCACTCCAAATGACCTGGCGAAAGAAGTGGCAGCTTTTATAAATAAACCCATTACAGTAATTATTCTGATTTTTAACTTACAGTGTATTTTTATATGACTCGAGAGATGCAAACAGAAAAAATTCCAGGCCACACTTAATCAAATAAGTATTACATTGTTTAACTGTATTATCAGCAAGGAAGTCTGGTCTTGGCTCACTGCAAGCTGACTTTTATATTTAACACCAGAGGCTTTCAAAATTTCAGCCTGCTTTCTTCAGGTGACTACACTCAAATATCCTGGCATTCCTTAGAAATGTAGTAAGTCATTCTTTTTCCCTTTTAAACTTGGGTGATTTTAATTACAGGAGGTTTTACTGAGAAGATAGCACCTTCAGGATTTGGTTCCAGATTGCAGCTCATAACTTCCACAACTTCTATAAAATACTTCCCTTTCCCTAGCTCCTTTCCCTAGTGTGGCTCTTACTTCCCACCTCAGGCTGCTCTGGTGCAGTAAACACTCTCTGCAATGACGTGTTTCCAGTGCAGTTCCCCATTTTCCCTGCTGTCCAAAGCACACTGGATCCAGCCCTAATTTTGCTGATGAGTGAAGAACTAACTGAGCTTCTAACTGGATGAGCTTATAATGGAACAAAATTCCTTTTGGACTCTTATTCTAGTGTTTTCTTGCTAGTGCTGGAAAAGTGTGCAGTGATACAGCAGTGGGTATTACACACACTGCAATTCATTTCAGCAGTACAGTGTCTCAGAGCAGCCACACACTTTGTTTTAATGGTGAAATAGAGAAACACACAGCTAGGAAAGAGCATTCAGATAAAAGCAGCCCATTCATCTCATGTACATTTGTAATGAATTTTGTGTATCCATCAGACTGATGTTCATAAAAGCCCAGTGCTGTGCTATATGGAAGAACTACCTTTCAGTTGTGTCTTAGCGTAGAGCACTTATCACACAAGTATGAAAGTGCTTTCTGTTCTCATGTCCTTTGATGGCTTCTACATCCCTATGGGAGTATTGCTAGTGCAGTGATGGTCTCAAAAACCAGCAGAGAAGAAATTCTACATAAACATTTGATATGATTTGTGGTTATCCTGCTGTGTGACTTAGAATCCCTGGCTGTGATATCAGTATTCTTCTGCTGGTGGCCAAATCTGCCACCAGCATTTTCTTTCTGTAGAAAAAAAATGAGGTGGCGACAGTTAGACTTTTTCTTTTGGGACTATTCTATAAAAAGCCACAAAACTTAAAGTGAGCTTAATTACAGCTATTCTGTTATAGCTGAATGGTTTTCTGCCCAGTGAGGGCGAGTTGGCCACATATGAGACATTCTTAAGAACAGGGTCTGAATGAAGTCTCTTGAACTGGAACCAGAGCTGGGATTGTTCTGCAAATGGCCAAGGAAGCTGTAGGTGCTGGTAAGCCAGTGGGAACATGATCAGGGAAAGTATGCCAGTGTCACTCCAACCCCATAAATTATTTTATGGTGGCAGGAGGTCTGTGGGTGTGTTTATATTTCCTGTCTGACGGCCCTCTATTTCTTTTCTATGATGTGTGGTAGATGGCATGTTTTTATTAAGCAGAGTGCTCTCAGCTTCCCCCTGGATAAGGAGTTGGTAAGGCATGGAGCAGTGGCTGTCCCCTGTAAGCTGCAGCCAGGAGCGCTTGGGGTGACAGACTGTCGTGTATTTTGGAGGACTGATTGAAACTTGTTGATGCAGGGGAAAATGAGGATTTTGGAAGAAACAGCAGTGTCCTGTAGTCCTTAAGCAACATCTAAATGATCAGACTTGAAAAAGTTCATGCATCCAGGCTAATAAGTCTCTTACTAGTGTGAGCTGTGGATGTATGTCCAACCAGTCCTCTTCTTCCTTCCATGCACCACGTTTTTGCAAGAAGGAAAACTGAAGCCCATGTTGGAGCACACCAGCCAGTTCCACAGTCAGAGTTCAATACCACCCACACATCCATCTCTTCTGGTCTAGCCTTGGATCATACAGTCGCTACCAAAACCAGGCTCTTCTCATACTGCTGGTAGGCTTCCTGTGTCAAAGAGCCATTCACAAACTTCCCAATCGGAGCAAGGTCTGTCCAAGCAGCCCTGTGGTCCCAGTAACCCACGATCATGAGTCCAACAGGGTCTTCTTGTCCCAGTCTCCCACAGAGTCCCCAGGGCATAATGCTGTCATGAGGGACTACAGGTCTTTTTACAGTCCTTTCTAAATCAGCTGTAAAGTTATCTACAAAATATGTTTAACATATTTTAAATAGTAAAAAGAATAATCCATTTGTTGAAGAAAAGAATGACACTCAAGTTTATCTGCTGAAACATGAATATGCCCAATTATATGCCCAACCTATACAGTTGTGTTGTAGGGGGAAAAAAGAATCGAAAGCTCTGAATTGCTTTGCAAGAGAAATATCCAATAAAGAGTTCAGTTATTGAAACAACACATTCTTTTGGAAATGTAGTAATTAGATGACCAAACTGTATTAGAATAAGGTCTCAGGAAAAAAAATTTAAGTACATAGGAAATTACAGTTTCTCTTTTACAGTCACTCTACATGCTGAGGACTCATAGCTTATTCTGCAAGACATGAATCAATAAACAACAGGCTTTAAAATGGAGTTTTAATGAATGTTGGGTATTTAAATACAAAATTACATGAACATTGAATTTTTTAGATTTACAGGGATGCTATTACAACTGGCAGATGTGAAATTTAACACAGACAAACCACCTTCTGCAAAGATTGCATTTCATTTTATGGCATTCACCTGATAGTTTGCAATCCTCAGTTTGAGTTCTTTCAGCAGTGTTAGAAACCCAACTCCTGAGACCGAGCGCCCAAAAAACCCACACCCGTGATCTCTCAGAGCTCATTTCCCACTCTCTCACTGTAAACCCTCAGGGTTTGAAAATGAAACAACTCTCAAGCCTTGAAAGTGAAATTCACTTCACCTGCATGAAATCATAGTAATGGAGTTTTTTATGGGTATAACAGTGTAGCAGGGGAGAGGGAGCAAAAATGTGCACCACACAGGTGTGGGGTCAAGTCAAGAGGTCCTACGCAGTCCTTCTCCCTGCTCTGCAGCTCCTCCTTCTTCTGGACTATTGACAGTATCAGCAGGTAAAATTCTTCAGCACGCCAGAAAAGCTGGGGCTCCGGGAGCTGCAGACAGCCTGTGACCAGGAGCTCTTTCTCCAGCCCACTGCGGCCTCTGCTGTAGTCTCTCCTGCGCCGCTCTCTCCCTGGGGTTCCACCTAGTCCTCCTTGCCTGGAGACTTGCTTGGTAGTACCTTTGCTTGGTATTAGCTGCCTGATTAATTGAACCACTTAGGTCTTATATGGAGAACCTGAAGGTAGCATTTGCCAATGAATTTGAGATTTAAACTCAAGGTGGGTCCCTTAAAACAAGCAGGATGATATGAACAGTAACTGTGGAAAATGTGGGACTGGTTCTTGACAAAACTGTTGGGATTCACACGCAGTGGTAAGGGCAAACCCAGACTATCTAAAGTTGCCTCCAGTAAACCGCATTAATGCAGACCTTCTACAGCAGTAGGGTGAAAAATGGACATTAACAGTGCGTGTGCCACAGGTGCTCTCAGACATTAACTCAGATAAGTAGAGGTTGGTCTATGGGCATAAAAATTTCATGTCTTTATAGGAAAATATCGTTAGATGAAACTGGCTGTTGCCATTTCCACAGGGGACATTGCAAACGCTAATTAAAATACAGAGATACTTTTTATCCATCTGCAAATGCATGGCTTTCAAACGAGGTACGGACTTCGGAGAGCGATCTGTGCTCCAGGGCAGAAATTGCAGCAAAGACTGGTAAAACCCCTAGAATGTATATGCATGAATGATTTTAGAGCACTCCCTAGATGAGACATAAGATTTGCAAAGGCTACAACGGATGGTGAAACCCTGCAGAAAGAAATCCAGACTGTTAGGATGGGAAGGTTTGTACTGTACAGTCTAGTTTAGTAGGATGGTGGTTCCTGAATTGTTGTGGAAGACTGTGCTATGAAGAATATGTGAATGTAATCAGGTAATGAAACAAGCTAGAAGGGATGTTTTATAATAGCTTCAGATGAACATGAGGAAAGCAGTGTTAAACATCTGCCAAAATTCAGGCCAAATTAAGCAACAGTGTTCATGATGTGGTACAGGAAAATTTGCCCCTGGGAACAAAGTAATGCAGATTTGTGTATGTTGGCTGGAAAAAGTCTCTTAAACATTTCCTAGACTATTATTCTCGGTTCTCTGAGGTGGCCTCACCCGAAGCAACTACAGGTGATTGTGCGAACCCGGTTTGGTTTTGCTACATATATTTTACTTGACCTGGAAGTATTTGAAAGCAACTATAGGGAACAGGACATGCTTTTAAGTGCTTCATAAAGAAACAGGCTTTTAGATACATCTTCTCATTTCCATGACCACCACATGACAGGTTCTTGGGTCAGTTATGTCTGAATTATAAAACATCCATGAAAACTGTTGTAGAGTCAGACACTGATGATTGTTTAGCCCTTTGCAGATACAGAAAAGCATGAAAGCTGGTTCTGTGGACACTGCCGTGGGAGCGCTGATTCCCTCTAATCACCAGCACTGGCTTTTAGAAGTTTTGGACTGGACAATGCACTTGCCAGGCCAGGAACTGGTATTGCTGGTGGCCCTTCTGGTTGTGCAAGGGGGTCACAGCTGAAAGATCAGAAGAGTGTCATTTCTAAAGCCACAACCTTTTAACGTGCTTGCCCTGGCACTGCCTGGGGTCAGAGCTGAGACTCTGACATAGCAGTATCTCAAGATGTGTGCTTCGTTAGGGCACACACGTACTGGCTTTTAACTGATACCCTACCTGACTACCAAATGAAACAATGGTTTTAAAGTCTCAGGGGACTAATATCAAGTGTTGGCTTTAGATTTTAGTCTTCCGAATTTACACCTTTTTTCCATGTTTTGTTTCCTTCTGTCATTTTTAACAAACAGTTAGATCCTGTGACAAAATCCCCAGTGCCCAAGTTTCAGTTCCACACGGGGTTAGGAGCTAACCTGGATGCTTATATGACTTGCAATAATTTGCCAAACTGTTGGTGTATTTCCCTTAATTAAAGAGTATTTTGCAGAATTCCACAACTGATGGTGTTTATCGTCAGTTTACATTGCAGATTTAAATAAGAAAAAGTTCATATTATTAGAGAGGAATTAACTGAAACATTTTGCACCTAAATTATGTTTTTTAACAAAGAAATAGAGAAAATAGAAATATAGCTATCTGTGAAGATAAAGGTTCCAAATAATTTGTAAAAATACCTTGCATGCTAAAAAATCAATAAAGTCAATAGCTTTTTCTATTTTATGTTATCAGTAAGTTTTAAATTCAAGTTTTCCCACATGCAGGCTATGAAAGAAATGACTACGTGAAACCAGAGTACTGCTGCCTACTCCAGACATTAGCGGTATCCTCAGTCTTGGACCAAAGGCTCAGCAGTTACATGTTTCTCAGTTCTTCCCTGACAATAGTGTTGCAGAGAGAGTGCAGGGCACCTGCCTCATGGCTGTGCTCTTCTCATCACCTGTACCTTATTAGAAGAAAGAGGCTCCAGCGCTAGATGCCAATATTTTAAGGAATGTAACAGACCTTTCCATCCCCGGGAGTATTTCCTGCTCTGCTTTCTCTGATACAGCCTGTGGTTCAGAGGGAGCCCTGGGTAAAGACTACATTTGTAATATTTTCTAGCTGTATTCCCAGTGTAGAAACTTCAACACCTAGCCTCCAACCTAGCTGGAGCAGTTGATGGTCAGCCCATATATCAATTCTTGGATATTTTCAAGATGAAGTTTCAGGTGGTTGGGGTTGTAGTGATGGTAGGTTGGGCTTTTTTCTGTTTGTTGTTTATTACACTTCCATCTCAAATCCATTGCTGTTTTCCCAGTAACTTGTTTTCTGCTTAGTCTTGCTGCAAACTTGGGAAATAAGAGAAAGATGTGATAACACTGTTTGCCCCAAATACAGTGGTCTCATTTTCAGATATCTTCACAAGAACATACCCACTCTGGTGGCTGCTGCTATCTCCAGAGGATAGCAACACGCCAGTAATCACACGCTGTAGTGTTTTTCGCTGCAGAGCCTTATGGAAGGCTTTAAACCCTGGGCAGGGTGCCTGCGTGGCACCCCTTTCCCTATGCCACCTGGCACCCTTCAGCCCAGGCAGCTCCTTGTGCGCACCGCGTGCCAGTCATGGTGCCAAGCATGGATGCGACGCACAGCCAAGGGGTGAGGTGAGCACCCGTGGCAGCATGTGCCTCCAACCATGGGGCACCCAGAGCTGCAGCCTGTCCCAGCAGGTCGGCCACCTGGGGTCACGGGCTGTCCGGGCTGCTCCGGGCTCTCTTGAGCACCTTGGTACGGGGGTGTATGAATGCCTTCCAATAGCTCATCTGCTTTTCAGGAACAACTTTTTAATTTTTTTTTTCTTCCTAATAGTGCTTTTCCAAGCTTAAATAAGTGTGAAATAGACATTTACATGATCCCTGTCTATAAAAGATGTTATCTGCCTGCTGAGCTTCCCTCCCCTGATTGCTAATGGGAGTCAAGTCCTTCAATTCATGTGCTAAATTTACTGTAATTAATTATATCTCTGTTCCAGTGCTGTCTTCATGATGGGTAATAAGTGTATGCCCTGTACAGATGGATGTTTCTACGGTACTGTCACAGGCGTGCCTGGGCTGGGATATCAATAGGCTCACAGAGGTGTCTGGAGACTGAAGTTTCAGCTTGATATTGCAGCAAGAAATCAGACCACTATGATTTACTTCTTTTTACAGGAACTTAGGTGTTTTTCTGTAAATTTTTCATAAGCTAAGAAACACAGATTGCAGCAAAAGGCAATTTCACACGACACATTGTGGTATGAAGTACACAATGCTTGTACTCAGTACATATTGTGTGAGAAAGTTTTACCAAGCTATTACCATTAGAGATGTTCAAGGGAAGGATAATACTGGTTGCTTTTGTACCCTGCTCTGTTTGCAGGAATGAATTTCTGTACCTAAAAAACAGTAGGCTTAATATCCAGATATCTAGGTATTTAGGACAATTGCAAAAGCTTTATCTAAAACCTGTTTCTTAGGATACCATAACTGTATAATAAATACCTCCTGTTACTGTTAAAGAAAAATACCAGTATGGCATGCTCCAAAGCACACGGATGGCAGCCCCTCAGTCCCCCTGACAGGCAAATGAAACCCTCCCTGGAGCCATGCAGGGCTGTTGATCACTCTGCCATGGTGCTGCCCACAACCGGAGCTGTGTAAGTGAGCAGGCTGCGTTACAGACCCGGCTCTGTAATACACTGTTCCTGTGTGTGGATGGTGCATCATACTTTTAACTGCACGTATAACTAACTACCGGTGAGCAGGTCCAGTTAGGACTAAAGATTCCTTGATCTTTTTCCTAGTATGGTTGCTAGTCTAGTAGATCAGCTTATGTGTCACTTGATTCTTCACTTCCCTGATTGTAGATCAGGGGCCTCAAGCCTGACTTCTTGACAACTGCTGGTAAAAAGTACTACGCAGGACTAGATGTTCATCTAATTAACATGGGGTATGACATCTGATTTCTTGAAATCTACTGGTGAAAAGTATTACACAAAACTAGGTGCTTATATAATTGCCATTGCTCATTCAATCTGTACAAACAAAAGTAACTATTTGTCTTCTATGTCTTACAATGGTTCCCACCCCGACAGAACGAAGTGTTATAAAAAAACCTCTGCAAGTATATTTAAAGGTGGGGGTTTTTGTTTGTTTGTTTTGTTTTGGGAGTTTTTTTCACTTAATCTGAACTATGGTTGATGAAAGGAAAGGATTTCTGGGCTGAATCTTGTATACCAAAGAGAAGTCTGGAAAACAGTTGTTAGCATTTTACAACTGACTTATGAACTCTTGAAAATATGAGCTTTTCCTCAAGTTTGGCAGGAGAGCATACCTTCTTACTGATCTGGCTTGCAGGTGATGCTGGGTTTATTATGGGTTTATTAAGCTCAAACACTGCAATTTTTGAAACTTCTGGGTGGTGCAATGCCTGTGCCTGTTGCTCCATAGCGATACTTCTCCAGATTTATTGATTAACAGAGATTTCTTTTTCCGTTTTGAATATGTAATGTAATTTACATTTTTAAACTTGCTAAAAGTAGAATTTCAACGTGGTATTTGAGGGAGAAAATAACATCTTAAAGGAGCTCTGTGTGAGACTTACAAGTTTAAATTTGTTTAGCCTCTCAAGGGATGCTGCAGCAGGCTTGTATATTTGCCAAATACATTTCTACGTGAAAGGCTACTGTTGCATATTTTCTCTCCATGTGTTCTGGGGAGACTGGGCATGATCCTGCTGCAGTATGGAAACAGAACATTTTGGATATGATATTGTCCAACATCTAATGAAATCTTCAACCTGTCCACATGGACATAACCTAAGTTGTTCAGATACACATTTTCTTGTTGGCCAAAAGTCGTTAGGAAAAAGTAAATAACAAAACTCCTCCTTTGGGAAGCATATAGTCTGTGGAGGGTTTCCGAGAGATCAAAAATGGGATATTTCCAAGACTCATATAAAAACATTTGGGAGATACTTTGATTAAAATATGCTGAAGTGATGTAGGCACCAAGGAACCAGGCCAGCACGAGGATGAAATCTCAAATGGTGATTTGTGCAGCATTCAAGCTGTACTTCGTAGCCCTGTGATCCATCTAGCAGGCTTATGGGTGAAAGCTAGAGAAAATGGTGAAACAAACAGTGAAGAGACAGCAGTGAAGGGTAACATATTAATGAAATTAACAAAATATGTTTATTTTTTAAGAAATATCAAGGTTGGCTTATTTTACTTGATATTCATATGGCATTGGTTAACTAAAAGAACAATATGTGAGTGGGACATGCTCTAAAGAATACACAACAAAATTTTTGTTTCTACCTAATCTGTCAGCACCTTTTCTGCTCACATTATTGTTCTATTTTGCTGCAGTTTTTGTTTTATTTGGGAATTTTGTCTAATTTCAATAAGCTGTTTAAGCTCTGTGGCAACTGGAGAGGTAGTGAGATGATGAATTCATAAGAAAATCAGGTAATCAAGAGGAGAGAGCATTTTCAAGTCAAAGTACTCAGCAATCTCTGCAGAGCATGATTTAACCTTCCTTAACATTTAACAAGAGCTTCATTTACGTAAAAATGATGCAATTAAGGTGTCAGAGCTCCTAATCAAATTCCCTGAGGCTTCCTGCAAGTCTTGCAGCAAGATCAAAGAATATTAATTTCAACTTTCTTCATCTTTCTAAGGGAAACATTTTGGACTCTTTAGGAAAAATGGAAAACTTATTTAGAAGAAAATACCTCACTCAATTCAAAACAGTTACTGTGAAAGTTTTACATTTCCTTTGAAAATATAAAAGTTTCCATTGAAAATGTGTGAAGTAAAAGCACAATTTATCCATTTTTCTGCAAGCCCAACTAAAAAAAAAACTGACGTGCTCAATAAACCCACTGTATTTCTTTCATATTTTCATAAATTGAATTAATTGTTAAAGATTAAAGACATATACACAGAAATCATGAGTATGTATGTAGAGTCACATCAGCAAAGAAGAGGTGAGAGGGCACAGAGGGTGGAGATGGTTCAAACACAGAGAGAGCTGCTCTGGTGAGGACCTCGGTGCCCCCCCACGCCATGTACCAGGTCCGCTTGGCATCCGGGTGGATAATTACTACTCCTCCGTGAGGACAGACTGTCATGTCGATAGACTTGCACAACAGACTCTGATAGAGAAATTGAAAGTTAAAACCGATTTTGGACGCTACAGTCTAGAGTAGAAAAGTTCTAAGTACACAGAACGTTGTACATATTTTCTCTGCCTTAAACTGGAATAAGGCATAGCCATGAAGACTTGCATCTTTTTGCTTTTGATGAAGTTTGCTTTCAGAAACTCCTTAGGGCATAGGATGTCTTTCATTTCCCCTCATAAAACTTCAATGATGGTGTTAAACAGCAAATAACCTGAAATAACTACACATATATTGGCAGTTAATTCAGTACTGATCTGCTTTATAAATAGTACATAATTTCTCTATGACCTGTTCTATTTTAGAAACCAGTATGAACAGGGCTATTTTCCTAATAAGCTTACTGCCATATACCATTATACTAACAAAACATGCATGCCAAAAGTACATCTACAGATTACTGAGGTTGAAAAAGCCCAATAACAGCATACTGATCATGTAGTTCTCAATTTAAAATAGGCCAATAGCCCCTTTTTCATATCCCCTCTAAATATTTCAGGGGGAAAAAAGCTATGAAGGCAGATAAACTTGGAGGGTGGAGCAAAATGGTAAAGAAGCTTGACTCTTGGAAACATACTGTACTAATCTCAAAAGCATAATGTAAATAGTATGTGCAGTGGGGATGGGTTTTTAATTATTTTTAAGCTGGATTTCCATGTTTCCCCCTATTTTTACAGCTTAGCCTATACTAACAACATAGTTTTGTGATCCCCTTATGCAGATCCATCACTATCACAGTGAAACATACTCCAAAACTAAAAGAAGTAGGAAAGGAAATTAGTTTGAAGTGATTTTCTTTGAAAAGCTAATGTTCAACAAAAGGAGATGATTTGCATTTTTTTTCAAAGGTGCCCAGCAGGACAGTATTTCATAAAAAAGGAGCTGTTAATTTCAGGGAAATGTTAAGGTGCATCTAAGGACCAAAATAAATATTCTCTGACATGGTGAGAAATAGGGCTTGGAAAAAACCCCGGAGGGCAGCTGACTGCTCCCTTAGGTTCAGGCCATGGTAGCTATAAGGCTACCCTTGGGCACTGAATCAATAGCCACTGGATGCATTATCCTGCAATACAATTAGGATGATTAAACTTTTTTTCCCTGTCAATGAGAGGCAGAGAAAAGGAGGCTCTAAGCAGCTGGAAATTTCTTTAATCCTGTTAAGTGGAGCTCCCTTCTTTAGTCAAAAACAATCACATCCCAAGCGGGATTTTATGATGTAAAGCATCTCAAAGCTTGTTTGTGGATTTTTTTCCCAATCCCTTCCCACAAAATAAAGCCGCAGATCCATGCACAGAGGCAGGCAGGGCAGTGGCTGCCCAGCCAGCTGGACAGGAGTCACAGCAGGAAGTCCAGTAAATGCTTCTAAAGTGAGTTAAGGTATGTTCCTGAAACACTAATCTCCCCCTTTCATTCAGAAATCCTCACAGGATAAGTTTTGCTGACTTGAGGGGGGGAAAAAGGAAACCTTTTTCTTCCTGTAAATACTTAAGCAGAAGGGAAATTTCACAGGGGAAAATGATCATCATAGAGGTCATAAATCTTTAAGGAGCTTAGTAATACAAAGCATCTGGAGTGAAAGAATCTTTTAATACCACCTTAGAGAAACTAGAGGTCCCAATCCTCAACCATCCTGCTCTTCAAGCTACCTTCCCTCTGACACTGAGAGAGAAACGTGGGAATTACTACCTCCTTGCATCATTGCAAAGAAAAACTACCCCATGACGTTCATGTGTCTGGCCACACAAGCACGGAACAGTCCTGTAAGTGGTCCCTGAGTGCGTATAAATCCTGCGAGCCCGTGTTCTATCAGCACAGGCTGTACATTTCACATCTTTCCAGCCACCTCTGTTCTCACTATTGGCTGGTGGATGGTATAAACCACCCTCTCCATTTTCAACTGCTTTTTTTTTTTTTAATGGTCTGGCAAATACTGGCAATTGGTTTAAAAGTTAAAAATTGAGTTGGAAATAGCATAAGTGAGTGAAATAAATTTCAAAACTTGGTTTAGGTTGCTTTACTTAACTCACTTCCACCCACTTTGGTCATTAGAAGCTTTGCGTTGGCACTGAATTACCTAGAAGTATATTCCTGGTCCTGACCAGATGAACAGACTGGATAAGGATGACCAGTATCTTTTTCACCTTGTGGAATGGCAGGATTTGCCACTTTTTGACTTACTGCAAGGTCTCATTGACAAGAATAGGAAGGACTATTCCTATTAAAGGAAAGCTGCAAAGCCTCCTTTAACACTGAAATGTCATCAATCTGAGTACTGGGGAAAAAATTCAAGTGAGTTAGGCTCAAGTCTTTCCCAAATGCCAAGCCCTGCACCTCTGATAGGTCCCAGATTGAAAAATTCATACGTATTCATAAAAAATTATGAAAATATTCCTCTAAAATTCTTCATAAAGTGAGAGATCCCAGGCCTTTTGATAATGTTGAAGGAAATACTTCTCATGCAGTTGGGGTCTGCCAGTAAGAGCAAAAAAAGGTTTAAATTCTCGGAAGTGATGGACATAGTGCAGTTGAATGTCACAGATCTTACAGGCTGCAAAAGGCAATTATAATGTCTCTCTGGTATTGCCAAGGGGCCTAGGGACCCCCAGACAAACCATTCTATTTGCTGTAGTATTTTGCAGAGGACAGTCTTAGTGCTAGGCCGTTCTCAGCTCTGAGAGGAGATTTTCTGCTCCAGCCAGATCTGCACTCATGTCTATGAAACAGTGCTTCTGCTGCAGCAGAGAGGGCTGAGGCTTCTAAGGCTGCCTCTCCTGTCTTTCCTTCCAGAGAAAAGAGCTGATACTGGCTTCTACAAGCAACAGAGTAATTCCATACATCTGGAGGTGGAAGAAGCAAAGTCATACCTCTGTGTCACATCATATGCATGAAAATGGTTTCTGTGGAAGGGAGTCTGTTCTGCTGTTGACTTGCTCCAAATAACAGAGCAGATGATTCTCTGTTGAAATTAAAGATCCATCACATACAGTTCAAAGGTCTGTCCAAGGCCTGGTTCTAGTATTATTTGGTTTAATAATTTGTATGCTTGAAAGCAGAGTAGGCTGCTTATATTCACAGATGACACCAAGCTGGGAGAAAGCAAGAGTAATGCGGAACAGGACTATAAGCCAGAATGATCGTCACAAACTAAGAAAAGATGAAGTTCAGTAAAGACACTTAGGTAATCAGGTATAAGCAGACGAACAAATGCAGAACGGAGCATGGCTGTCCAGACAGCATTTTGCAGAGGAGAGAGCATAGTGCCCAAGTCAAATATGTCATGGACCTAAAATGTCATCTCCTGAGCTGTAGGAACAGAAGCTTTGCCTACAAAACTTAGGAATATTTCTTCTCTTACTACGTTGCTGAGTCCTTGGCAGGAGGATTACGTCTGATGTGGGGCAGTATATGAGGGTTGCTGGGTTCCGAGTTTTAAAACACCCGTATGCCTTCCTGGTGCTTCAGGGTGTCCATTGCCTTCCCGACCTCCCTCGCTCCTTTAGGGATGGGCCGGCATTCACGTCGGTGACAGCCACATCCAAGTCATGGCTCTGTGCTGCCAAAGACAGCTCTGAAGAATGGGTCAGGAAAGCAGCTGCAGGTTTTTCTATGTTTCAACCTCAAAACCCTTGTCAGGTATTAAAATAAAGAGGAAATATAACAGCAGGCAATATATCACGTGTTTTTAATAAGCCATGTGAGATTTGAGGCTTAAACATGGGAAATCCCACATTATAAAGGAGGCCTGGCAACTCCAGTTACTTTGAGAAAAATGTGGATGATCTGGAAGGGGTCCAAAGGAGGGCATTAAGAATGATTAGCTGTTTGGAAAGACTGACAGCCATTAGAAGACTGAGGAGAGAGACAGCAATAAGCTTCGAACATGTAAAAAGTTGCTGGTGCAAAGAGAAAGTAATCTGTCTGCCATGTTCATGTTGGATAGGACAAAAAAATAAGAGGCTTATATGTCACTGAGGGAGATTTAGGTTAGATGTTAGAAGGTGTGTCTGAACAGGCAGGGCAGTGAAGCATTGAAGTCAGGTTGCCTGGGGAGTGAATTGGGAAATACGGATCACCTGGGATGGCTGAGACTGGGCTGCAGAGACGGAGCATAGCCTAAGGCAGGAGAAAGGCGAGAGCAACCTCTCAGAGTTCTTCCCAGTACTGGAAGTCTTCCCAGTGCTGTTTATTAGTCTATCAACAGCAGCAGGAAGAGGTAATCAGCTGAGTGGCCATTCTGAGGTATTGTCTTGAAAAACTGATTAGCTCTTCAGACAACAGGAAAGTTGCCATAAAGTGTCTTTGAAAGTATGAATCTTACCTTTAATATTTAATGTTGCTTTCTTTGAAGCCTTCTCAGTTAGGCAATAGTCCACACAAAATAAATTACTAAATTCAAGTCCAAGTTAAAGACCAAATTTTGGCTTTCTTTACAGATAGGCATCATCCACAGGAACAGGGAGTGCAATACTGCACTTTATAACACGATAAAGAACAGAAGGAGCTTGATTTTTTTTATTGCAGTGTTGACAATGATATTTTTCTTTAGGTAGTGCCTGGTCCCTGAATCCTTTGTCATGCATCTCCCCAAGAAAAATAGATTTCCTGTAAAACGGATAGCTGTAATAACTAACGTTGAGACTACATCAAATATATACGTTTATATATGTGTGTGTACAAACATCAAATCTATATTTATTCTTCTTCTGCAATATTCATGACTTTCATATTCCTTAGAGGACTATTTGCTCCAGCCAGTTGAAGAGATTTAAATTCAGACAGGTAAATTTTCTTCAGTCTTTGTAGGGTTAGAACTTTCATTTTCATGAAAAATCATACAGAGATTCTAGGCCCAATTTACCAAGAGTTCATGACTCTAAGATTGAAAACCACCAGGCTGTAAGAATAATATACATTAATCAAGGAAGAACTGTCATGACTATGGTTAACTTATCATTTTAATTATACTGCATGATGAAACAGCTATATTAGCTTCAGTAATGACTCAGCCTTACAATACAAGCCGTGGTATGTTTTTTCTTTAAAATAGTAATTTTATCCTAAGATTTGATTTTTTTCTGACATGGATAATGTTTCTGCACTGACATCTTTATAGTGCAAAATTAGTTATATCTGGGCAATCAGAGGTGAGTTTCTGAACTCCTTTGTATTTTATTGTATTCCCATTTTAATATTTGAAGGTACCATGAAAAATTATTTAAATTTCTCACTCTTTCACTGCTTTGTTTCCTTTTGAAGCAATGCACATTATCCCAGTACCTAATAAAGAAGAAACTGTTCATAAAAGGTTATTTTTACGGTTTTCCATTGTCTGTATTAAGTCATATGAAGGTGATATCATTACCCTGTGGGGATTGTGTTTTTTATTTGCAGTGGCACCCCAGAGACTATATAAGGATGCATTTACATAGCCATTGCCCTCAGAAATGTCATATTATCAACTTTAACTTACTGAGCAATAAATTTTTGCTAACTTTCAAATCCAAAAGAGGCAGCTTGGGAATTGCTCTTTATATTACATCTTTAAACAAGTATTTCTTATATTTTCTATGTGATAGAAAAATTACTGTGAAGTAGGGAGGGAGGAAAGGGGAAAAAACCAGTAATCTAACTTATGGTGGGAAAATTTGAAAAGGTCATTTCTTGTTTCTAGCCTGCTAGCCTTGGGGCACATTTTTCTCTCTTTCACAGCCCAACTTTTACTAGTGCTTTTGAAAGGAGGCAAATACTCATCCACGTTCACGATGCAGTTCTATTTCTGGGTGAAGATAGGTCTGAAACCAAAACTGAATAGGAATGAATACTATGGGAAGAAGCTTTCAGCCATGTCCTCTGGACTTCCTACTTCAGTTCTCTTTTCTGTCACCAGATTCTCCTTCTGATACCAGATGCTGGAGGAAAAGGAGCAGTTTGGATTAGCTTTTTCACCCTGTTCTCAATTACTAGTTCAACTTTGATTTACCCCTGGTTTTACCTCCATAGTAGGTTTTATGCACAGCCCAAATGAAATTGTTCTTTTTGCTTTGATTATTCATGCACATAATCTGTCATTTATGCAGCCTCTCTCTCTCTCTCTTCTTAGTCAGTGTGACCTAGGAACTGAAGAAGTATTGCCTTTCGTGGCATATGTGAGCCCCAAATTAAAGGTATTAGTATGGACGCGTCACTGCCCAGTTCTGGAGTCATTACATTTAAGATTTGTAAACAAAAGCCTAGAAATATTCAAATATACTGTTAAACTGTGCTTTTTGCATCCTAATCATCCATCAGATGTAAATACTTGTAACTACAAGCTGCAGATTCCCATTGCAGCCACAGGTGAATCTGCAGCCTGGCCAGTGGGTGGCAAATGTGTTTAACTGGAAATCGCATCTGCCCTGCTATGTGGCCTCTAGTCTACATTCTGTTAGAAATCACTTTCAGCATGTCACAACCCATCAGAGGTCGGTACTATAGAGCTTCAGTGCCTGTACCTCTCAGAAAGGCAGCTCTAACCCACTTTTTTGTGGTCCTGCTCCAAGACCTCACTTCTTCCACCCTCAGTAGAGGCCCCAAGACCAATACAGTCCATCATCCTGACAGACACACTGGCTCCAGATGCATAATGCCATATATACCCCTAGGAGGAAGTTCTAAAATACCTGCAGCAGTGAAAACAGATCAAGCCTCTAAGATAAAGGCACGCCAGAATGCCATACATGAACCAGCTCCTATAAAACAGGTGAAGGATGTCCTAGTGCTCCTTCCCTCCACCCTACCTGCCTGGGAGTGGGAGACTGAAATCAGCTCCTTCACTCCCTTCTTCACCTCCAGACAGATGCCACTATGAGAAGTCACTGATGCGGGAGGGGAAGTGGCAAATAGCCATGTTGACAGGATTTCTGCAGTTTGACAATTACGTTAGGTATCTTCCCACTCTTTATAATATTTCTCCTTGATTCTTTCATATTGATTAGTATATGAAAACAGCAATCGCTAAAGGACTCTCTTCTCACAGAATAAAAATACAGGATGCTGGAAAAGGAAGTTCAGAAGTTTCCTGAAACTCTAGGGAAAAACATAGAAAGAAAATACAACTTCTCCATCATTCAAAAGAAGCAGATATTTAGCATTTCTCATTTCTTAATGTTCTGATATATTAAAAACCCAGTCATCTCCAAGACACACTGGTCTGCTCGAATATAAAAACGGTTTAACAGCTGGATCCTGTCCTTGGCCAACTGCATCAGGTGACAGTGCACCACCACCATCTACTGATCAACCGGCTGTACTACCAACAGAGGCCCCTCTCAGGCCGAGTTGGGTTTGCAGGGGGTTTAATTCACACGTTAACCTTCTTGTACTGAACCTGAGTTTGTCACATGTTGCATGTGCCTGAACAGGACAGCAAGGACAGCTAAATGCAAGAGTCTAGAAGCAGCAGGAAACTGAAAAATTTCAGGAAGCAACTATTTAGGTTTTTTGAATAATGTTGAGCTGCTGCTGAAAAAAAACCCCTTACAGATAGTTTATTCGAACAGCGTTTTGCTTTGACTTAGAAGTCATGGAAAACTGGTGACAGTAGGATAGGCAACACTGATTCATGTTTCACTGAAAGGATTAGAAACTGCTTTCTCTTCCTGCTTCCTTACTCGTGCTAATAATCAGAAATATTGTGTAAATGGTTTTTGACAACTCCTCCAAGGTATTTGGCTATCTACATCTGTTTAAAGAGCTCAGTAACAATGCATTAAGTTGCACAGGACACACTTGGTTCTTTGTGCTGAGCTCACAGCACAGTTGTTAGGAGGAGCTAACCTGTCGCTTCTCAGTATGTCTACTTGAATTTGGCTGTATAAATGAAAAATTGTTTCCTGGCAAGGCATTTTCACAGTTATGAAGGGGCTAAATCCATGTCAGATTGCTTAGCTTAAAAAGGGTTCTTTTGGTTCATATTCTTTATAATATCAGTTGTTCTTTTTCTAACCTTTCGATGTCCCCATGTATTTAGACCAGCTATTCCCTTTTTTAAGAGGCTACATAAAATCTTTGTCTGCCTCTAAAGCAAATGGAAAATTTTTACTGGAAAGGTTACTGCTATGGAAAGTGTGATCTCTGAGCTTTTCCTATGTTATTGAACCATTTTGGTCTGATACTGGTGTAAAGCAAGTTGATGTGAATAAGGATTAGCCTGGTGGAGTCAAAGTTGTGTAGAAGTGGGAGACTATTAGCAAGAAACCTGCTGGGTAGTTTGTGCAGTATCTAAGCCTCTGCAGAGGCATCTCTCAAAAATACCCAGGCGGAGCACAGACTTTCAGATCTATTCCGTGTTGGTGTAAATGTCTCTGCGTTGTGTATGAAGACACACGCTGGTGCTCAGAGCCATCCTTTCCGCTGCAGGCCCATTGCCTTTTGTTCAAGTGCTCCATATGGCTATTTCTTCAACCCACTTACCTTCCTTTGGCTGTGTTGATGGAGTTGTGCCAACTTACAGCAATAGATAATAAGGTGTTATGTTCTGTGCAAGCGTTACCTCTGTTTCGCCTTGCTGTGTCTGTGCACTAACTTAGGTGATAGGTGTTTGAGGCCAGTCACCTTTGATTTACTGCTGAGAGTGCCATGCACACCTCTGTCACTGCAGACACAATAAATAGTGTGATAATAACAACCTACTCCCACTGAACAAGACAGCAGACACATTACCTGGTGAGCTGTCTTGCCTTTGACTGCAACCAAGGGAATTTACAGGTGTTCAGCTGGCCACAGGAGGGCTCTCATATTGTTCCCTAGATTCAGTAAGGAATACAGTGTGAACAAAGACCACATAATTCAGATCAGACAAATTCTCACTCTTCCCAGATTACACTCATAGCTTATGAAAAATGAAGGGTTTTTATAGCTCTTAAACAGAACTTTTCCTTCCATCAGGATTAAGGCCAGATGGGACCATTAGATCACGTTACAGAATATGAATCCATTGTTCCCAACATTTCTGTAGCGAGAACTCCCTGCAGCCACCTTCTTTTTCCCAGTCCTTAGACTTCATCTTTGGCTGGCTGGTACTTTCCACTTCTGTTTTCCTCCTTGCGCTCTCCATCAGTTTAATGTCCCTTAACGGCAATAGCAGGGAGATCACGGTAATTATCCCAGCAGGGTTTATTAGCCTGGACTCCAGGCACTGCCATGCTTTGCCTCTAATGTCATGACTCTGTTCTGAAGTACACCTTAGTGACTGGAAAGTGAGAAGATGAGCTGTAAGATTTTACCAGTGTGCTTTTGTTTTGTCAAGGTGGTTTTACTGAGTGCGTAATGTTTGCATGCCTTTACAAGCACAGTTATTTTAAAAGAATTAAACTAACTCCATAGGCTTTAAAGTGAGCAAGGAATGAAAACCTTTTACTCAATACTTTTTTATATTTAAATGTATATATATGTAGGCTTACCAGTGGCATGCACAGCTACAGTTGTATGCATACATGTATGCATGCATATATGTATATAACAATATATACATAAGGATTGAAACAGTATTCCACAGTGACATCGCAAACACATGAACAAATGCTTTTCATTGGGGGGAAATTTAAGAAAAGCATGCTTGAATTGTACAACTTCCATCTTGGCACTACTGGATTTCCATTTTCAATGGTTTGTGTGTATCCAAATGCATGTGCGTGCATACATGGTTAAGCCTAACATTTGTAGAGTTCCAGTTTCCTACCGTCAACATATTCTTAGTGTTTATGTCGGTTGTGACCTCCCTGGGTCCTTAATGGGAATGCTGTGTTGAACTATTCCTGAGAACGCCATGCCTGACAGCCAGAGGTACTGAAGTCCTTCAGCCCAAAGCCAGCACATCTCAAAAGCAGGCTCAGACAAAAACAGTCAGATGAACACAGTGCACACTGGGACATTGCTTTTGGTACTAGTCTGAGTCACCTTCACGCTGAAATAATGTTCCTGCAACCAGGCCCAGCACAGGGCTTCCAGAGCACTGCTCACTGTCTGCAGGTATATAATCCAGTTTTGGGGTTTTGGGGTTTTAGGTTTCTTATTAGTCTCTACTGTGTCTTCCCAACATATGGCCGCAAACTGTCTTGCCTTCAGTAGTTTTCTCTGTGTTGGACACAGCGGCTGGTAATAACACTTTTTTTTTTCCTTTACAGAAGCCATACGTTCAGCTGGAGGACTGTTTCTGGAGCAGCATGGGGCGTAGGAGTGCTCAGTGAGGAGCTGTGAATATTCCTCAGGAAGCAGCACAGGGTTTGGTGTAAGATTAAACTAAGTAATCCATAACCAGAACAGGCATATGGTGTATCAGCATGGTGGGAAACACTGGCAGATCAGGCAGAGGCTGTCAGCAGAGCTAAGGGGAAGGGCCTGGGAAAGCCAGAAGTTTGCTGCCTTTCCTAGAAGCAGCTGATCCCTGCTTCAGTGACAGCAGTGTTTTGTTGCTCCCAGGAGTCTGCTCCGATAGGCAGCTATCCACTTTGCCTTTCTCAGAGCCACATCAGTCTTCAAAGGGTTCAGAATGCCAGACACAAAAGCAATTTCACAACGCTTCAGCCCCCATCTCCTGAGGCTTGTGCCTCTTGAGAAGCCTCAATGTGTTCCTAAGTAATCATGAAATGAGTCCCTCCCAGCCAGTTATATTTATCGTGAATTACAATGCCTGGTCTTATTCACTCATGAGACAAACAATATAGTCTTAGCCATAATTTCAGTATTTTACATTTCACTGTGTCTATCTTACATGCCTCTTAAGCTCTGTCTTTTCCAGATGATGAGTAATTCAGGCAAAACCACCTGCAGATGCTCCTTCTCTCATTCACGCTCCCTTGGAAATCTGTGGTGGCATCTGTTTCAGACAGACAGTCCTCCAAAAGAACGGGAAAGGCTGATTCTCAGATAGCAACTGAGACAATAACCGCTCTCCTATCTTTTTAATGTCATTTAATATAAAATTTCAGCAAATGTTCAATTCTGGTACATTTGTAATCAACAGCAGAGATGACAGATTTGATTAGCAGTCAGTGACAGGTTCTGTGTTTGTGCTTCAGTCGATGTGATCTACTGCGTATCAGTATAATGCAAGCTTGGAGTGTCGCAGTTCAAATTAACAGTTCAGCCGTATCTGCATGTTCTGGACAGATGTGGGGATAAAATGAAAGGAGACAACAGTGCAGACAGAGTTCTGTGCATTTCTGATAAGTATACAGGAAAATACAAGGAAAGATATGCAAAACCTGACCTGGAAGGGTCCTGGCACGGTGTATAAATATTTGCCAGTATGGTAACTAGCTTCCTGGCTGAATCTAGATTACATAAAATGTTCAGGCTCAGTGCACTTATAAAAGAAAAGCAGTGGACCACAAAAGAAGGATGAGTATTTAAATATGATAATGAATTTCCTTTTAATTTTTTTAGTCTTCAGGTGAACCCCCTTCAATTTCAGTGCTATCATTTGCATTTTAAATGCATAGCGAAAGAGCTGCTATCTCCTTTTCACTACTCTGGGGACTAAGTTAATTCTCTCCTAAACTCTGGCATAGGGAACACTGTCATCTCTTCTTCCCCTAGCTGACAGAAACACCTAACATTGTTCATCAGTCCTTTGGTCACCTTCCTCCAACAGGTTTCTGACATTGCCTTCCTTCCCTGGCAGATGCACCTTGGACCCTTTGCTTCATACATATCCCCTTATTTCCATGGCTCCCTCCCTCTGTGCTATGCACAGGGAACGGGTGCACTCGGGGTCTTCACGACTACCACCATCTTTACATCCATGCATAAAGGTTATGGGGAATGGCAAAATCTTAAGGGTGATGAGTCTGGCTTTTGGTTACTTCCAAAATAATGGGACACGGCAGGACAAGGAAAAGGCATGAGTACACCAAGATGCTTCCTGAGACAATGAGCTCTGGAAGTCATAGGACTCAGAATAATAGCAAGTAAACCATCAGAACCATTTATAACCATAAATACATGGGCAAACTCAAGCATTTTCTACATATTAGTATTGTAGAATTTAATACCTATGTGTCACATAAAACAACTTGGTAGCAAACTCTATGTGAGCTCGGAGACATTAACAATGAGCTTGAGTTTAGTGACAGAAGGAAAAAAAAATAACATTGCAATGTGCATCACGTTAATTGTGGTGGGAGGGACATTCTTTAGCACTGGCTAATTCAAAGCTGGGCCCTCGGGAGCTAAGAAACTAGTTGCATTTGCTGGCACAGCTGTAGCTGTCTAAGAGACTACTAAACTGTGATGGGATGTGTGTGGCAATCAAACGCAGCAGACCAGTCATTTGAGAAGAATTATATCAATTATTGTCTTGACAGTTTGTTTTTAACTAGGTAGATAAAATACTCCAAAAACTATTTCTGTTAAGGACTGATGGCATAACATGGTGAAATGAATGCCCGAAATATTTTAGAAATCAAGCGTAAATAAACCTGAAAGGTTATAATCCAGAGGTTCCAGGATTACCATATAATTCTCTTTGTAAATTACCAATAATGTGAATTATTTTTAAGATGCCACATAATTGCGTTCAAAAAACCCTGAGCTTTAACTTTAAAAATGGTAAGTCTCCAGTTCTTTTGAAGAAACAATGACTCAGACCGATGCAGTGTTGTCTGTTTGAATCAGCAGATGTAGTGACACCAACAAAGATAAGGGGCAAATTCTGATCAGTCAAAACCAACCATTCCTCAATTTAGATTAAAGAAGGAAAGAGATTGAAGGCGGAAGGTGGGAGTGGATGGGGAGGGGCCTGAAATAATCAAGATTAGGTAAAACTGCTTGAACAAGTCTGTGGTAATAGGCGTGTTTAGGCTAAAATACAGTTTAGAGAGATAAAGTGGGATAAATGTATGAGATAAGACAGAAGAAAGAGAAAGAAAAAAATTGGAAGCGCTGTTTAGAAGTATGGGTGAGAGGTAACAGTAAGCAGGTTTTAGATAATGAAAGAAAAGAAAGGACAAGGTTTGTGAGGAGAAGGGTCTCCAATTGTAAAGCTGATGTGCTTGAAACCAAAAGGTTGAAGTAACTAAAAAGTTGGAGTAGAAAGACATGTGAGATTTTGGTAATGTAGGCACTAGCTGAACCATGAGAGTAAGTGAAGTGTCCTGGGTGAGAGGAAGTCTCAGAAGAAGGTAACAGGCAGATGGGAGGAAGGGAAGACACAGAAAGATCAACTGACACAACTGAATGGAAAGCTTTAGTGAAATTCAGTTTTTATAATCTTGCTAGGATTATGGCATCTGAGAACATTTGCCAGTCTTGTATTGATTTATAAAGTGTTTCTTTTTTTTTTTCTTTTCCCAAAAAGACTAAAATCTGTACAAACCTTCTTAAATGACAGCTCAAGGCCATTAGGCAAGAGTCTCCAGCATATAGTTTTTGCTGACTCAGAGGGAGAGAACAGAGGGAACTGTCATCCGGAGGCACAGGGTAGCACAGGCACTCACAAACTCCCCGAACAGAGCTGTGCCTGAATGGGTGTTTGTATGTCCACCAACTTCCAGAAGAGCCGTACTGCTCCAGTGGCACGGCAGGGAGACAGCTGAGAGCAGCGGTGTGACTCAGTGGTGAGGAACTCGCATCTAAACTGCTTTGAGTGTGTTTCATCAGGGCGATTAAACAGAGAGTGGAGGCTCTTAAATTTAGCCAAAGGCCATTAAGGGCTTTAGGGAAGACAGTGGTTTTAGGAAGGCATTACACCGCAGTGACACTTCAGAAAGCTTCCTTTTTGCTGGTATGCTTTTGCCATCCTTTGATGTAGTGCAAAGATAGTTCGGTTATTTCAATCTGACGTATTGTTTGCTGTATCGTAACAGCTTTGTGGCAGTTCAGACAATCACGTGAGTAGTGTCCAGCAGAGCTGAAATCAAGCCTTCTCCAGCAAAAGTTTTAAGTTCTCCTAGCTCATATCCAAATGATAGAGATCCTTTCTGCTAAATGGAGCCATAAATAATAGAAAAGGAAAAGAAGGATTCTTGAGCTGAATAACAATTTCTTTGTAATTACAGTCTCTGTTAACCTTATAACAATCCTTAGTATGAATGTTGTCACCTTATTTTATTGAGAATTTAATTATGTTGGTGTTCTTACGAAATCTGTAGCTCTCAAAGTCAGGAGCTTGACTGTGACTCTCAGATATTTGTTGTTTGCTTCAAATTCAGCTTTCAGAAATGCAGGAAAAAGCTGGAAAACCTAACTACCCTAGAGGTGAAAAAAAACCTCTTGCCAGTCACAAAATGTGCAAAGCAATTCCATTTGGGGATGGAAGGAGGTGAGGTGTCTGTTTTTTAATTGGACATTTAGGATTAGTGATACTGAAAATCTGAAATGAATGCAGTAAAGGGTAAGGAAAACAAGCTCTGTGCATGTGTGCACTTGATGCATTATACATGGTGCTACCTTTTCAGGTATACGAGAACTGAATCTTAAGACCAGGACATACTTAGCCCCTCAGCATTAAGCAAGACTAGAGCTTTGTATGAAGGTATGAGAACTGGAGCAGGAACTGGCAGAGGTTTAAAAGAATCCTAACTACAGTTCTGGTTTAGAGCACTTGTGATCAGACACCGAGACCTTGATTTGCTTGTCAGTGTTCTTGTTTTAGGTTATCTTAATGTTTTGTCTTTTAATTAAATGCAATCCCTTCAGCCTAGTGCTAGCAGGTTCTTGCTTGTTTGTTGTTAGCAAATCCTCCACAAGGCTGTATGCCCTCTCTGGCCTCTCCTCTGCTCTCATAAAACTTCTTAGTTTATAAAATAATTATTTGATCGTATCCCCACATGTGGAATTTAGCTTTTCCCCATGTTTTACAGAGAGACTTCCAGCTGCTGCACACTCAAATATATTCTGCCCTAACTCAGTGGCTGCAAACAGAAGTACCCACACCTGGCTTGGCGAGACGTGTATTACCACTGGGAAATATCTAGGTACTAGGACTGGCAGACCAGGGTCTGGAAGCCTTTTTCATCACATGCTTCCACCAAATGTTTTTCAAGCGGAAGTATGGATTGCTTCAAAAAAGTACTAGGTTATTGTACAGTATTTCTGAATTTGTGTTTTCCCCTCTGGGAAATGCTGAACAGCAGTATCTGGAAGTTTTTTTTTAAAACCTCTCCCCTGGGCTCTACTTAGAGTCCTTGGGGTCAGTCCAGACATTTTCTTCTTCTAAGACAGAGTGCCATTCAGCTTGTTGTTTCAGTCTTCAGAGACATACAAACACTGTGCCCCAGCTATTCTAAGGAGGCTGCTCTTCCTGCTAAGAGGGAAAAGGTATCTGGGAAGGAAGACAGCAGGGATTTGCTCATCTTCTGAGCAGATCATGCTGAAGGAAGAGGCACAAGCTCACAGATGCTGGTATCACCCATACCTCTCAAAAGCCCCACGGACCCCTCACAGCCCATCCTCTATCCTTCCTTCCCCTGTCCCAAAGCCAACTGACTCTTCCGTCATCCTTTCATCCCTGCTTCAGATCTACTGCTGTCTCCCAGGCCTTTCTCAGCTGCTGGAGCCCAGCCTCCTAAAATCCCCATTTTGAGTTCAAGACTCCCTTCTAGCCTCTCCTCTGCAACCTTTAGGCAATGCTTACAGAACTTCTTTTTAATCTCCGCCTAGTCCTATTCTGGTAGCTCCCCCAAGATAAATATTATTTATTTAATACAGAAATAGGGCAGTGAGGCCTACTTTTGGCTCTGATACTTATTGAAACCTTGAGCTGGTCCATATCTAGTTGTCTACCAAGGGATTAAGTGTCCAGTCAGACATGGGTATGTATTTCACACGTAACTGTTCCGCACTGACTTCCCTGTGTAAACAAGTACTTAGTTCTTGCTTAGGCAAACATTTCTTTACCTTTTGAAGATGTATGGGCACTAGTTGACTTTCATGTTAATAGCATAGCATGTGTATGTCAATATTGAAAAGATCTGGGATTTTCAGTGCCAAAGAGAGCATGATGCTTTGGTATCCACACTCAGCATGGCTACAACTAAAACAGTCTTACTCAAGCACTGCTAGATTTCTGGTAAGGACAGGAGGTTATTGTTGTTCTGGCCATAAAACTGTGCTTTTCTCTTTGAAAGATCCAGGACTAAATAGCTTCTATAATTTTCATGTGAAATGTTGAACTCCACATAATCAGTAGCTGGCGCAGCTTACCAGGAACATTGCAAAATAATCTTCAGGGCTTTGTACTCTTGACATTCACTACTTTTTTTTTAATTTAGTTTTGTGTGATCTTGCATATGTAAAGTAACTTGTGCACTGGTAAACAAGGACTCTGGTAGAAATGATAAAAGTACTTCAAAGCCATTCTCAAATGCAAAGACTGGTACTACCAACCAGAAAGGCTAGATAACAGCTTGCTAGAGATACGTCTTTTATTACACATATTTTCAACCCTTGGTCCACTGAATTCACTTGCTGCATAGAAAAAAATTAACTGTTAATCCATTATAGATTTGTCATTGGCTGTCTGAGCACTGCTTTCATAATTTACATTTGTGTACATGGAAATAATACCACAAGAAAAACTGTACTAGAAGTTGTGAGAGAGAATAGAAAATAATTAATTAGACCAAATTTTTGCTTAAGCATATTTAGCGTACCACTCAAACTTCTCTGTGAAACTACTTGTCATAGAAAATTGAAAATTTTAACTATAAGTCTAACCTCAAAGTAAGTAATGTATTCTTCAAGGCACCCTTTGAAAATGTCTATCTACTCATGATTGGTAAAGAGTCTCATTAATAGCTAATCATGTTGTAAGTACATTAGTATGCGTGACTTGAATGGTCAACTATTTGGAAATGTGTTCATTCGTAAAATTTAAAAAGCAATTAAGGTTGTTTGTACAATGTAAAAATGTACAATGTGGGCTGGACAAATAGGAAATGCTGTAGAAAGGAAAGATTTCCTTTTCCAACGTGAGGTAGGAATAGGTCCAGCCACCTAGTTCCACTGCACCTCGAGTGCTAGGGCTCAGGTATTCTTTCTGAATAGAAATCACAGAATCACAGAAGGATTGAGTTTGGAAGGCATCTGCTGCTCAAGCAGGGCCATTTAGAGCCAGTGGCCCAGGATCATGTCCAGACAGCTTCTGAGTATCTCCATGGATGGAGAATCCACAACCTCCCTGGGAAGCCTGTGCCAGTGCTCAGTCACCCTCACCGTAAAAAGGTGTTTCCTGATGTTTGGAGGGAGCCTCCTGTGTTTCTGTTTGTGCCCATTGCTCCTGGCCCTGACACTGGGCACCACTGACAAAAGCCTGGCTCCATCCTCTTTGCATCCTCCCTTCGGGTGTTTATATACATTGATAAGCTCTCCCGGGAGCCTTTTCTTCTCCAGGCTGAGTGGTCCCAGCTCTCTCAGCCTTTCCTCAGAGCAGAGATGCGCCAATCCCTTCATCATCTTCATGACTCTTCATTGCACTCTCTCCAGTATGTCTCTCTTGTACTGCGGAGCCCAGAACTGAACAAAGCACTCCAGGGTGGTCTCACCAGTGCCGAGTAGAGGGGAAGGATCACCCTCCTTGACCTGCTGGCAATACCAGGGCTACTGCAGCCCAGGATCCCATTCCCCTTCCTTGCTGCAAGGGCACACTGCTGGCTCCTGTGTGACCAGAGTTAGAGCTGAGCTCTCACTACAGCCCAACTTAGGTCATATTGTTGCGTGAATGTTATTTGCTCACACCTCTCCTGTCGTGTTTACTCAGGCTGCAGTAAATTGGCTCCTTTTCTTCTTTAAAGGTGCCTAGCCAGTGAGTATCAGCAAACAGGACATGAAAACGTGACTGGAGTATAACTGGTACTGGCTGAAGTTTGAAGAGGATTTGAATCGAGCTCTGAGACATGAGCTATGCCATGTGTCGCAGGGAGTGTTCATCCAGGAATCAGTGGCATTACCAATATGTCAGCGTTAGATACTTCAATGCTTACTGAAGCAAGGAAGAAAAAATCATTTCAAGAGAAGCTATTTGGAGGAATAGCTCGGTTTCATGACATGAATGGGTGCATTTATGAGAATGCTGCCGTGTAATTATATACATAAATTTAGCTTATTCAGGAAGGAGACAAGCCCTGTGTGCCCAGCACAGTCTGTAAGCATATATGGGCTGCAGTAAGGAGGGCTAACGCAGGGAGTGTGTGGTATTATAGATAGCTTGTGTTTTCAAAATCTGCATAGCCTGTTTAGGATCAGGTATCCACATCTCTCTTCGGCGGGTCAATACATTTATGGGAGTATGAAGGAAAAATATGGGTTTTCTTTTCATCCTCTGCCACGTTATTGTTAGATGGGATATGGTAATACTGAGATCTAGATCTTGATTTATGCATAATTTGAAAAGAAGAGATTTGTGATTAACCACTTTCGGAAAAGCTCTTCTCCTTTCTTCATGTCTCATCAGTTTTTGTGAAGCGGTAGATGTCATATGTCGTATTTCTCTTAGTCATGGAATCTATATAGGTGAGCTATATTTCCCAGGCTCAATAAAACCCAAGAGCTATGAGACCACCAACCTAATAAAGTTGAATTTCATAACTTCAAGGTAACTTACTCAAGTGAGGTAGAAAATGCCAAAGCAGTCTGTAATTCCAGTGAGTTGCAGTAGTTCCCAGTGCACAGCCGCAGGAGAGGCGAAAGTGCTACGGTGAGTGGCTCCGAGTAGTATTCTTTCTTCTTTGAAGGAAGAAGGCAGTGACGAAAAGTTAACCTTTCATGTGCCTGTAGCTTGTAGCGTGAACTAGGAAACATCCTCTGCTTGAACTGTAAATGCATTGCACAATGGGTCAAGCGAACACATGCAGCCAGAACTGAGTCTTGAAACAGACTGTTTGTTTACTAGCGATAAAGCCAAATCTTCTATTTTTTAAAAGATGATTAAGGGAAGGTCCTATGTAAATGGCTGTCTGCTTTCTTAAATAAAAATTCTAGATAAAATTCAGTGCAATATCCTATTTCTCAGTGCAGTATCTAATTTCCAGCCCCAATCATTCTGTGTTATCCACTGATGTCACAAGGACCGTGATATCTGTTTTCTGTGAAAATAATACAACTATATTCAGGAAAATGCATATTCCTGTTTGTAAGAAATTGCTCCAGCTTTCCTTATGGACAGAAATAGGTTTTACATAAGTTTCTAGCTATGACCTCATCTTATTTATGCTAACTTAAATCCACGGACAACCAGAGAAGGGACATAGGATCTCAAAAAAAAGATTCTCTATAATGTGTGATTATTTACCATGAGGCCAGTCTTCTTTTCTTTAGGAGGGAGCTGCCTCACAGTCATTAACAGCCCCTAAACTTTGATCAGTTTTGTTATAAATCCCCCGGTCTCTTCAGACTGTGCTTGGTAACTGTTTAGACATGGGATGGGTTTACAATACTGAAATCTTTGTTTGGCGATAAAGCAGGAGTGAGATCAGGTGATCTGTATTTGCTCATTGGGTCTCCTCTGCGAACTCAATAGCCTTTTTGTACCTACTTTCCTTATAGGACCGAGCTTTACAAATAAATCCTCCAAATTCTCCAGATAAAAAGATGAAGTTGCAGTGTATACACTGCATCAGCTCTTCAGAAAACGTATTTGAACAAGTCCAGAGTGAAATATATTGTTATCAGTGGAAGTATCTCTAAAAAGGAGCCAGAAAATAATTTTTAACACGTCTGGGGCACAGGAATTTCCTAAAATTCGTAAAAGGAACCACCTGTAGCTTGTGATACAGCTACTCTGAGGTGACAAACTAAACATCTCTACTGCTTTCTGCAAATAAATTTAGAACGCCTTGCATGTCTGCCGCAGATTTTATTTTAAAATAGACGTCACAAATAAAACCTGAAGCTTTAAGACACCTCTGCGAGAGGTTAAACTCGTAGGCATACAGACATCAGTCTGGAGGCAAACTGAGGCATGGGCCGTTTGGGAGCGGACTGTGGGAAACGGGTGAGTTTGCACAGCTGTGTGAGGACCTGCCCTAGTAGGTCTCCGGAGCAGCAATCTCTGCGCTGGAGGGAATATGGGGAGCGCCTGTTCTCCCTCCCCTCGGCAGCTTAACGCTCAGCAGAGCGCGGGAAGGGAGGAGTGGGTGCCGTGGCCTTGTGTTCTGTCTCCGCTGCCCGGGAGAAAAGTGCACGGAGAGATGCTTCTGGGGATGGAGCACAATAAAGCCCCCGGGGAGACTGTCCCTGCCCTTGCTACGATTGCCACTGGCCTGG
>NW_010240587.1:17589-28441 GCF_000690775.1 Eurypyga helias | reverse complement strand
ACCATTCCATGATTCTATGATGAAGTTTGCCTCCTGCCTGAGCACTGACAAAACTCATCTCCCCAGTGCCTGGGCAACTTCGTGTTCCCCAGCCCCCAAATTACACAGTGCTGTCCTGTTGCCCATTGAGCTTTTCTTCCTGCACTGGGAGAAGAGATCTGGTGCTTTTGGAGGTGGTTTGGGGTCTCCCCTGGACAACTGGGACCCGTTCCTGGTGTGGGAGAGCCGGTAGCACAGGGACCCGAGCAAGGTGGATGTGTTGCTCAGGCCCAGATTTACAGCTCAGGGGGTGCTCAGGGATCATCCTAAGGCGGGTGCGGGGCCAGCTTCCCTGGCACGACGGGGGCGGCAATGCTCTCGTGAACCACTAGACTTGTGGGAGAGACGGGTTATTTATTGTGTGATGGAAACAAATGTATTTGGGGATTGTGAAATGATGCAGACAAACAAAAATTGTACTGGGTTTCAGTTACAGGAGAAAAACAGGGTGGTAACTGGAATAACAAGGTCTCAAGGTCTGGAAACTGTCCTTTGAGTGTATTTATATTCCTTCAAAGCACTCCTTGGTCCCCGTGTGTGTTTTGGGTCCTGTCCAGGTCTGGACAGAACGTTCCCAGCTTCGGACCCGTGCCACTCTGCGAGCCCAGCATGGCCACAAGCCTTGGTTGGGCTTGAAAATTGTCTCCTGGCTGACAAAATGGGTCACTGGAGCCCAGGTCACTCTCACCCAGATCTTTCCCCGAGAGCGTTGGGTCTGGGACCACGAGTCGGCGAGCGTGGTGGACCTTGGGTTTGGTGATGGTGACATATCCGGGCGTATGCAGGTGCCAGAAGGAGAAGACTTTCCAGAGACAAGCCTTGCTTAACCAGCCAGCCTTCCTCCCAGCCCTCTTAAAGCACCAGAAAGCAGCGCTTTCGACTAAAAGCCCGGTCAGCTGGGAGAAACTGGTTCAGGTATTAATGACACTTCTGGGCGCTGATGGATTTACTGTCCCAGGTTTCGTGTTCCTTGCGTTAAAGGCTTCAACAAACAGGCAGCAGAGCGTGCGCAGGAAAACCCGTGTGGGGTGGTTGTGCATCGAGTTTTCGCAGTCAAGAGGCTGCCACGTTTAGGGAAAACCCTCCTCCAGGGTTTTTCTTTAGCAGTCGTTGGAGCTGCTGGTGGCAGTGTGTTGTACACACCTGTTTTGGGGAGAAAGAGGTGATCGGAAGGGCCGGAGCTCATAAAAATATATCTCATACCAGGTGTTTACACTAGAAAACATCGTCTCGTTCCGCTGCGGGTTTTGGTAAAGGCAGCAGTTTGTTGCAGGAACGTGGTCCCTTAAACTTGCTCAGAGGTAGAAATACTGTTTTCAAATCGCCTCCATACCTGGCAGGAGTGAGTTGATGCGTCTCCTGTTTATCCCAAGGGAATACCAAACCCTGATCCTGCAAGTCCCTCAGCAGGGCTCACATCAAAGACATTATTTGGCACTGAACTTCCCTGCAAAGCTCTTCTGGTGGTTCATTGGCTGCATTATCCACCGACAAGTTGTCTTATTTCTCGCTGGGATTTTTCTGACTCTGTTTTTCAGCCGCTGGATCTTGTCCTCCCTTTCAAATAATTCGTCTGCTTTAGATCAGAGATTTTCATGGATTTTGCCCCATTGCTCTTTCATAATGCCATCGCTGGGCCTGGAACAAAGCTGGTTTCACAAAGACATTATGCCTGCCTTACTGACCAGTACATCTTCTTTCATATTGCCTTGGAGTGGAGAACTGTTGACCCCTTTTTCAATAGCTTCTTCGCTGCAGCCCCTTTGATATGCAGAGGCGTCGCTGATCAGTTCCATAGGCGACTGCCGCCTTTGCATTTTAATCAAGAAGTGACTGTGTCGGAATAACCTTCTTGTAACCTGCTTATTGCCTCTCTTAGGCTGTATTTGCTGCTTTCCCCTGGTGCAAACAGGTCACTGATCCATTAACTCTTGGCTCCAAGGAGACTCCAGGAAAGCAAGACTTCATTTTGACGGTAGCTGGGGCCCCTCGAGTCGCTGCCGTGGCTGAAACCGTCCAGCCGGGTCCGTGGAAGCGGTGGCATCGGCAAAGAAGGCAGGGCACATCTCCCTCCTGTTTATGGAGGAGTTCAGCTTAGAACAGTGTCTCGCTGTGAAAGTGGTAGTGTGAGAGCGCGACCCCAGCGTTAAAGGAGCCCTGCGGTCGAGCCAGTGCGGTGCTGGCAGCCGGAACCCTGCTCTCTGCCTGTTTGCTGGCTCTCGGGTGTCATCGCTGCTGCGAGAGCCCGTGGTGAGCCTGCGAGTCCACGTGGCCCTGCTGTCACCATCCCTGAGATGGCCCAGCGAGGTGGGGAGAGGATGTGGCATGCCTAGAGTCACCACTGTGCTCACGCTTTCCTAGAGGCAGGCATCGGCTGACACCGGTGCCCAGCTCGATGGACAGGAGAAACCATTTCTGCGTGGGGCTGCTCACGCTCTGTGTGAAGAGGAGACAACTCTGATTTCTCTCAAGCTGAGGGGAAGCCTCTGCCATTTGTGCTGACAGCCAACCGTATCGTGGGCTGGATCCAGAGCAGCGTGGCCAGGGGGGCAAGGGAGGGGATTCTCCCCCTCTGCTCTGGGGAGACCCCCCCCTGCAGTTCTGCCTCCAGCTCTGGGGCCCCCAACAGCAGAAGGACACGGAGCTGTTGGAGCGAGTCCAGAGGAGGCCCCGGAGATGCTCCGAGGGCTGGAGCCCCTCTGCCATGGGGACAGGCTGGGAGAGTTGGGGGGTTCAGCCTGGAGAAGGGAAGCTCCGGGGAGACCTCAGAGCCCCTTCCAGTGCCTGGGGGGCTACAAGAGAGCTGGGGGGGCTTTTCCCAAGGGCAGGGAGTGACAGGACAAGGGGTGACAGGTTTGAATGGAAAGAGGGAGATGGAGATGGGCCATCAGGAAGGAATTCTTCCCGCAGAGGGTGGGGAGCACTGGGACAGGTTGCCCAGAGAAGCTGTGGATGCCCCATCCCGGGGAGTGTCCAAGGCCAGGCTGGATGAGGCTTGGAGCAACCCGGGCTATGGAAGGGGTCCCTGCCCGTGGCAGGGGGTGGCACTGGAGGGGCTTCAAGGTCCCTTCCAAGCCAAACCAGTCTGTGAGTCCGTGATTTGCTTCTCCAGTATTTTCATGCCTGCACTCTTGTAACTTACTGGGCCTGGCTTCATGGCTCTTCCCGTTGCTGCATCCCTCGAGGTGCTGCCATGCAAACATGTGCCACTGCTCTTTGCTCTCATCCAGAAGTTGCTCAGCTGTTCAAGTGAGAGACCAGTAGGTTTCCAGGCTGCTCCCAGGGTTCCCACCGGGATGGGAGCGGTGGGTCTTGCACTGCAGAGCTGCTGCCGGGCGGGCTCTGGCTTCCCTGAGCTGGGGGCAGCTCGTCACCTCGGGGCGCAGCTCCACTGTCCGAGCGAGGATTGACAACCCTGCCTCCAATCCAGCCTTCGCACAACTGCGCCTTGGCCTCGTAGCAAAGTGGCATCAGTGTTACTGTCGCTGAATAATCTCGCGTTTGCGTGTTGGCTCTGTCAGCGGTGTCAGCGGAGTATTTAAAACCCAAACCTGTGAATAAATTAATGTTGACGAAGCAGTCGCTTCTCCAGCTGGCAGGAGGTTTGGAACCTTGATGGCAGCCGAGAACAGCTGTTGCGTCGCTGGCTGTTTTCCTGTCCGTTCAGGTGTTTGGGTGGGGGTCGAAGCAGCCTCTGCTCTGTCTTACCTTGGCGAGGATGTGCTTAAGTGTACTCGTTTTTCTAAATTTGTGATGTTTGCCTTTCTTCTGTTCCAGAGATTAGAGCGGTGTGTGGGCATCGTGACTTCGCTAACCAACGGGCTGTCGGAGAGGGAAGCTAACGATGCCCTCAATGCTCACGTAAGTGTCACCTCCTCGAGAGACGAGAAATCCCGCCTGGATAAAATAATTCATGGTGTAGTGTGCCTGCACGGAGCTCTGGCTGAGGGCACAGAGAACGGCAGATATGTAGAGCATGGAGCCTGCTGCACCCTCGTGGCTCTCAGCCTGTCAGCGATTCCCAGAGCTATTAGTTACATGACAAAACGTCGTGGCTTTAATCCTTGTCTAGTCACCTATTTGGAAGCCGACCTGCGGTGCCGTTTCTCACTGAAATCTGAGCGTGTCTCTGCCGGCGTACGAGCTCTCTACGCATGCACGCACGCAGGGGCCTGTCGCTACGCCTGTGCTGCTGGTGTTTGTGTTTCTTGTGTGTTTTTGTACTCCTGTGCTGCTCAGATCAGCTTTTTCCTGGCTTCCAAACTCCAGACCGCTGGAAAGGGCAGGTTCAGCCTTTCTGTTGAGGGATGGAGCATTTATTTCTAACTCTGCATAGTCTTAAAATACTTGCCAGCGAGCCGCAGACACGACCGTATAAGGAAAACTGTTGTGTGACATGTTAATGGGCTCTCGGACATGGTGGTTGTGGTTTTTTCCTCCCCAGAACACCTTGAGCCACTGGAGTCAGTGGTACAAAGTTGCCTTCCCTTAATGGGAAAAGGTCGTCAGCCCAGGCTCGGTTTCAGGTCCCAGAAGCTCATGAAATGCTCCTGCTTGGATGAGCAGGTTGTGGGAAAGTCTGGAAAAGCCTGGGTAGGTCCCAGACAAAGGACAGGGCTTGGGATCTGCTGCTGCTCTTGTCTGGGAGCTTGTTGCCCCCCCCAGTAATGAGAGATCCTGACGTGGTCCAACTGAAACCACCGGAAAACCCACACTACCCTGAGGTTTGCACCAGCATTAGCTTTACATCAGGGTACAGGTGTTAGGAAGACGCTGTGTGTTTCCTGTATTCCATTGGGATCCTGCTTTGAATTCCTCCTGGGCTGCAGGCTGCTCCATTGGCCACCCATTTGGTGGGCTTGAGGGGGCTTTCCTTCTTCTGTCTCCTTACTGACCTTCCTCTAACGTCCCGTCTCACCCGCTCACCCACGGCCCTCACGTTTTTCTCTCTCAGATATGTAAAGGAACCCCCCAGCATGAGGAGATCTGCCTGGGCCTTTTCACTCTGGTCTTAACCGAACCCTCTCAGGCGCAGAAGGTAAGGCCCGCCCGCGCCCGTCGGTGACTGCGGAGAGCTCGTCCACAGGAGATTTTGGTTTCCAGGCAGCCGGGGATTCAGAACTGCGGAAGTTCTGGGTCTCGTGCAGGCGTCGGAAGGCGCCTGGCTGGAACCCTGAGTTCTGAGCAGTGTTTATTGTAGCAGGGCGATGACTTTACTTGGGCCATTCCTGATTTTGTCGTGTCCACGTGGCACGGCGCCTGCAGCCGCTGCTGCTCGGGGAATGCAGATACTGCCACCAGGGCAGGGAGCTCGCCCAGGCTCTTCACAGCCCTGGAATTAACTCGTTTTCACCGTGGGAGGCGAGTACTGATTCTGCAAGAAGTTCTGAGGCTTTTCCCAATTTCTGCCTTGTCTTTGGAGGCATTTGCGTGCTGGAAGGCAGACGTAGATGCCTACGGAAATAATCACCAGGACACCAGAGGAGGAACATGTTCAATCCCTAGAGAAAATTGCTTTTTAGCAGTCCACCTCTATTAATTTCACAGACCAGATTTAATTTTGCGATAGCTCTCTTTAACGACGCTGTAAACTGTGATTTTAAAGCTGTAGTCACCTACAGGAAGATGAGTGTTTCATGTTGTAAAGATCTGGGATGTGGATTTGGCGCTGTGGTCACAGACTCAGGGTGCTCGGGGAGGGAGTGGAAAATGATGCTTTGCTATAGAAACCGGACCTATTTGTAGCAGCTCCAAGGAAAAACAAAAGCGCTGTTGGAAGGGCTGCGTGTGGTGAGCGACACCCGGGGGGACCTTGTTTGGATGCATTTCAGTTAACGGGTGTTGCACGGGATTTGGAAGTGTTGAAGTGGACTCTTGGAGTCGGCGGGGTCTGCCACCAGCATGGCTGAGGGATGCTCTGTAAAACCCGGCGCGGCGCTGGACCAAAGGTGACTCCTGAGATGTTCTGCCTTGGTTTAATCACTGCTGTGAGGGCAGAGCTCTCCACCAAAGCCGTGGACCCCCGTTAGCTCCCAGCTGCCTTGGAATTGCTGGATGGAACGGTCCTTAGCAAGGAAGGTGCAGCTCCATTCCCCAAAATTCACCTCTCAAAAGCAAAATGTGCTTCTCCTGGGAGTCCATAGTCCTGAGGGCTTACGGTGCAGGTGTGAGTCAGCTTTCTCCTTGGTTACATGGCTGTTCTGCTCTGTCTCCGTGTTGGATTAAGGCATTCCGAAACCCTGACCACGGAGTCTCCAGCCTCTGGCTGATTCTGCCTCGCGCAATCACCGCGTGCCTTGTAAACCTGGAGAGGTCGAATCCAGCAGAGGCTCAGAGCAATGAACACATCCTTGTTTCCAATGTGCTGCGGGAGCCAAAGGGAATTTCTAGTTGCTGACTGGCAGCGCTCTACAGGACGGTCTCCCAAAGGGTGAACCTCCTCGCGTTGAATGAAGAGCTCTTCTCCCTTCAGGATGTGGTGGGCCACAGCTGGGGTGCAGTGGGGAGTATCCAGACACTGTTAACGGGGCATAACACTCGTGAGGTAGGTGCTTCCACACTCTGGAAGCAAAGATGGAGTGAGTCTGGCATGTTATAGATTTCCACCTCCACTCACTGGCAATCCCACTGTGAAGGTCCAGGATAAACCTGCCCAGCATGTTCCCTTCAGTTCATAGAATCACGCAACGGTTTGAGCTGGAAGGGACCTTAAAGCCCACCCAAACTCCCCCTGCCACAGGCAGGGACACCTTCCATAGCCCAGGGTGCTCCAAGCCTCATCCAGCCTGGCCTTGGACACTCCCAGGGATGGGGCATCCACAGCTTCTCTGGGCAACCTGTCCCAGTGCTCCCCACCCTCTGCGGGAAGAATTCCTTCCCAATGTCCCATCTCCATCTCCCTCTTTCCGTTCAAACCCGTCACCCCTTGTCCTGTCACTCCCTGCCCTTGGGAAAAGCCCCCCCAGCTCTCTTGTAGCCCCCCAGGCACTGGAAAGGGCCCTGAGGTCTCTCTGGAGCTTCCCTTCTCCAGGCTGAACCCCCCAACTCTCCCAGCCTGTGAATCCCTTCTGGCAAAGGGGGGTGAGGGGGTGGGCAGTCCGGCTTCCTGGAGACTGAGCTGGTGACAGGCGCTGTCGCCGTCTCCCTGCGATGGCAGGCTGGGGCACGCTGTGCTGCTCATGGCCACGTTAATTAGAGGTGGCTGGTCCTCCTGCTCTTGTCAGATCTGCTCTTTGGAGCACGTTCCTTTTCTTAGGGAGTAATTGGATCTGCCAGTCTGCCAGGCTCTGATCTCATCTGCTGCTGCCACCTGCCCTGTATCCAGACAGCGAGGACAGGAAGCCAGTCCGTGATTTTCTACCAGTCCTTGGGGGGGAATTACTCCATGCCTTTGCCCCTCTGAAGGGGGGGTTAACCCCTGCCTGGCTGATATGGCATCTTGCAAGACTCTTGCGAGCTCTGACAGTCGCATGGAGGAGCGAGCTCTTCATCCCCCGGGGAGGAGCCCGCGGGTCCGGGCTGCTCAGCGCAGCCAGCCCCACACGGCTGCCATAACCGTCCCACGTCTGGTCACGGGTGAGGAGTCGCCACCTCAGCGTCAGCACCAGAGCGATGTCGGGGAGTGCCCAGCCTGGTGTGGAAGCGGTTCTGCTCCGAATCAAGCCTACACCATGGGGCTCCTCCATACTTCGTACCCGTTGTCTGGCCAAACCTGGGGTACTGTAGCTGGCCACGTTTGCGTCTGAGGGTGTTTTGGCACTTGTTGCCCTCGAAGCCAAGCCGGGCTGCAGCACGTGTTTCAGCCCCAGCACGCAGACAGAGGGTTCTCACACCGTCTGCTCTTGTATTTCTCCAGCGGATATCTGCCCCCGGCGTGCGGATCCGTCTTGTCTCACACCGTGTTCCCCACCTGCATCTGCTGGTGTGTGGAGAGGAGTCAGGGTACCCCGATTCCTCCCGGAGGGACTGTTTAAAACACATCCCTTTCTCTTTTGGGAGGGGGCCTGAGTTGCCCCATCCCCTCGCTGATCGATTAGGGCAGTGGTGGCACAGCCCTCCCCTCGCCGTGGCGGAGGACAGGCCGAAGCACGCAGGCCTCCCCCTTTGTTGCCTCGATGCTCCAGCCAGGAAGGATTAGCTGGGCTAAACTTGTCCAGCTGTGAGGAGGGACACTTGGCTGCCCTCAAGTATCAGCGTGACAGCCACCGCTCCGTCGGATCGCCCTCCTCCGCCTGGCACCTCTCACTTTAATTAACACCCTGCTCCGGGATCAGAGTGCACGGAGCCCTCCCTGCAGCGCTTCCCTCCTGCGGCCATCCCTGTGCCGGCCCACCCTGGTGGGGGGTGGGGGGGCCTCTCTACTCCCCTCACGGGCTGTTTTCCATTTTTTTATTATTGTTTCTTCTCCCTTCATTTACAGCACCCATTTATCATTGGTTCTTTCCCGTTAATTAAAGGGTCCGTGCGAGTGGCGGCTCCAATCTGCCAAGAGCGGGGAGGAGGCGATGGATTGTTTGCAGCCTTGGCAATAATCAAAGAAATTCAGGTTCCCTCCCCACCCCCCTGGCTGAAGATTTTCCCCAAGCGCCTTCCTTTGGATTATTATCCCATGTCAGAGGCTGTCAGGTAGGGGTCCAGTCCGACCCCCCTAAGGACCCGGTGGGTGACACACTGTGGCCCCGATAAAATGGGATTTGTTCTCCTCTGGCCGGTTGTACTTTGGGCCGAGGATCAGGAATGTCGTAGGTGTGGCGAGTCCTGGTTTTCTGCGGTGTTTGCTTATGGGATTTGAGGAAGTATGCCGTAAGCAAGGTGAGGAGCTGCCAAACTTCCCTAGGTGATTAGAGTGTCCTTCCTCCTGGGACTTAAATACTCAGCCAGAAGTAAATCCCTCAGAGTGTCTCTTCTGGCTGTTTGTCCCAGCCCTTCTCCTGAGGATGCTGCCGGAATCAGCCCAGCCAGTCGGGAATTAATCGGCGCTGCCAGGGCTGTATCACAGGCTCTTAGTAGCTTAAAAGCAGAGGTGGACGTGCACCTCACACACCCGGCAGAGACCCAAAGCCTGGCTGTTTCACCCAAAATAGCATGAATTCTTTGAACACAGAAGCTACAGGCGACTGAGAAAAGCTACTAAGATGGAAAATGTTCATCTCGTTGCGGCTCCTAAAGGTGCAGAACGCACCTGCCTCTGGGAGGGGAGCGCCGGGGCGATGGGTGGTCGTAATCCTGTCATCGAGCGCAGGATCCGGGCTGGGCGGGGACCAGACAGCGATGGCTTCGTCTGAATCCGGGCAGACCAGAGGGGAACTGGCATCCCACGTGCTTCCTGTATCCATTGAGGGAGGGGATTCTCCTGCTCTGAGGAGACGCCCCACCCCTGCAGTTCTGCTCCAGCTCCGGGGTCCCCAACAGCAGAAGGACTGCTCGCAACAGTTGGAGCGAGTCCAGAGGAGGCCACGGAGATGCTCCGAGGGCTGGAGCACCTCTGCCATGGGGACAGGCTGGGAGAGTTGGGGGGTTCAGCCTGGAGAAGGGAAGCTCCGGGGAGACCTTCGAGCCCCTCTTGTAGCCTGGGGGGCTCCAGTGCCTGGGAGGGACTTTTCCCAAGGGCAGGGAGTGACAGGAGAAGGGGTAGCAGGGTTGAATGGAAAGAGGGAGACTGAGATGGGCCATCAGGAAGGAATTCTTCCCGCAGAGGGTGGGGAGCACTGGGACAGGTTGCCCAGAGAAGCTGTGGATGCCCCATCCCTGGGAGTGTCCAAGGCCGGGCTGGATGAGGCTTGGAGCAACCTGGGCTATGGAAGGTGTCCCTGCCCGTGGCAGGGGATGGCACTGGGGGGCTTTGAGGTTCCTTCCAGCCCAAACCATTCTATGATTCCTTCCTGGCTGTGGCCTGGTAGGAATCTCTATCCCTGTGTTTTCTGTCAGGGTGATGTATGTCTTTCTTTTCCAAAGCTGATGCAGCAGGAGATGCTGTGCATTCCTGGCCAGGTAGTAGTCTGTGTGGAGACTCTGAGTCTGGCTCTGCTTTGAGGGCATTCATTTAGCATTTTAAAAGCAGTTAAAGGCCCCAAAGAGTCTACACCTCTTGGATTCTGTATTTTTGTTTGGGATTTTTCTTATGTGTATTATTTTTTTGACAAAGCTCTAGGGAAAAGGAGGGAGAAAGCCTGAGCGCGGGGAGTCTAATCCAAGAGATCTTTTGGGGCGTCATTAACGCTCTGAAGCAGGATGCAGAGCCCAAAGCCCAGTTCTCTGGAATACCCTGACATTTACTGGCACAAATTAACATGCGTGCAGAGCCACTTAGCAAATGACTTCCTAATCACCCTCCACCCCCGCTGCCCCAGCAGAGGGGAAGAGGGAGCCGGCACCTTTGCTCGGGGCCAGCGTTTTGTCTGGCTGCTGGTGGCAGACCAAGTGGAGAAGGTCCTTCCTCTTCCTCTAGCACAGCCCAGCCGAACCTGCCGGTTGGCACTGCGGGCAGGATGTCTGCATCTCTGACCCAAAACCAGCCAAAGTGGCTTTGAGCCGACAGTCTCCCAACGCAGCTCCGCCTGATCCTCGCAAGTGTTGTGGGAGCGGAGGACGTGGGGACGATCCGCCTCCGCCCCTGCCTCTCGGTGGTGTTGAACCAGCGTCACACCGCAGTGACCCCAAGTCCCGCGGGCACCTTCATCGTGCTTCCAGCTGTCGCTGGTGCCAGGGAGGTTGGAGCAGAGGCGGGATTAAACCATCTGGATGTGACTGTGATGACGCCCTGGGGGTTAATGGCTCTCCCTGCCTGGCCCTGGGGTGCCAATTCCGGTCACCC
>NW_010240587.1:14194-17521 GCF_000690775.1 Eurypyga helias | reverse complement strand
ATGTTTTCCGTTGGGGTCCTTCATCCGTAACCATCTCCCACTCTTCCCTGCCGCAGTGCTACCGAGACTTGGCACTGGTGAGCCGCGACGGCATGAACATCGTTCTCAACAAGATCAACCACATTCTCATGGAGAAGTACCTGAAGCTGCAGGATACCTGTCGGACCCAGGTGAGGAGAAGGTTTTCTCCCCCGAATCGCTCCTTTCCCAACAGCCAGGCAGAGGACGAGCAGGGGGATTGTGGGGGACAGTGGGCACCGGTGGAGCTCCTTCGCTCCGTCCCCTTTGGAAGGGAAAGGGGGTGGCGTTTGCCAGCCCAGGCAGCCAGGGACTGGGCAGGGGTCTGTGGCACAAGCTGATCTCTCCCTCTGCCCAGCTGCTGTGGTTGCTGCGGGAGCTGGTGAAGAGCGGGGTGCTCGGCGCGGATGGCGTCTGCATGACCTTCATGAAGCAGATCGCAGGTGAGTTGTGCCACAGGAGCGCGGTGAGCGCTGCCTGCACCCCCCTGCATCCCCCCTGCTCGTGTCAGCAGGCCGGGTGCTGTTGCTGGCGTGCCAGGGCTGAGCCGTGGCGTGCCGCGCTTGGCGTCAGAGCCAGAGCCTGTGCTACTGCACAGCCAGGCCCTGACAGGCTTCCTGAGTGTCTCCATACCCAGCTGACAGGCACCAAGCCCGCCCCAACCTGTCTGGTGAGGAAATCTCTCCAGGGAGGATGGAACAGAGGATAAGCCTTTGAGAGTCTGCTCCCAAGAGCCTCTACGAGGGGTGAATCACAGAGGGAGCCAGGAGGCTTCTGGCAAAGGCTGGAATGGCCAGGAAGTATGTTGCTTCCTGTTGCTGCCAGCTTTCACCCCATAGCACTGCCAAGAGCACCAGGATCATCCTTATCCCTGCTCTGACCTCTCGGATGGCAGGAGCCGTGCACATGGCTCTGCTGTAACCCCTCAGAGAGGCAGGAGGCTGCTTCGTCCCAGCTCCAGGGAGCTGGCACTGGCCCTCTGGTAGCCTGTAGCATGTCCCCCCCCCAGCCTGGGGTGTAAGCACCCCCGGCCATGCACACATACACCCGCACACGCCTTTCCGGATTCACAGGAATGGTGCCTCTTCCGTGTTCCCTACTCGGCGCTGGTGCCGGCCGCTGACGTCCACGAAGGAGCAATTCATGTCCCACCATAAAACCTGACATTGTGTTTTTATTGTGTGCGCCTGTGACACTGGGTTGGGCAGCCGGGGTTGGAAATTGCCGTGTCTGCTCTCCGGGGGAGGAAGAACGGGGCGGGAGGACACAGTCCTGAGCACGAGCCAAGCTGCCCTGGCCCTCTTGTCCCAGTGTAAACACAGAACATTTGACAAACGCCTGCTGAAGGCATCCCTTGTTTCCCCTGGGTTGCACCTCCCCGCTCAGGGCCCCTTCTGTTCCGGAAGGACGCCGCGCTCTCACTTCTCACCCATTTTTACGATGCCTTAATTGTTATGATCCCATTGTTTTGGCTTGCCTGCTTTAGGCATTTTCTGCGCCCCTGCGAGCGGGAGCCCTGCTCTGCTCCCGGCGACGTGAGCTGAAGGCTCCAGCTTTGTGCCGAAGGCCCGCGCTGAGGGCGTGAGACGCCAGTTTGACACGTGGCCTTTGTTTGAGCTCGGGCGTTCTTTGCAGACACGGTTTCCCCTTTGCAGGCTCAGTGGTTACAAATGTTTTCTCTTTTCCAGCTAGTGAATCTCATCCCTTTCTGGCTTCTCCTTTGCTTTCCAGAAGGATAATTACTGACTCCGTATAGGACAAGGGGGAATGGCTTTAAACTGAAAGTGAGGAGATTGAGATCTATCAGGAAGGAATTCTTCCCACAGAGGGTGGGAGCACTGGGACAGGTTCCCAGAGAAGCTGTGGATGCCCCATCCCTGGGAGTGTCCAAGGCCAGGCTGGATGAGGCTTGGAGCAACCTGGGCTGTGGAAGGTGTCCCTGCCCGTGGCAGGGGGAGGGACTGGAGGGGCTTTGATGTCACTTCCAACCCAAACCGCTCTGTGATTATCTCTGCTCTTTGGCAAGAATCCTATTGCAGCAAAGACCCCTGAGAGAAGGGCGCCTGTCCCTAGGAACGTGCTGCATCTAGGGGCAGCCGAGCTTGTGTGGCAGGCAGAGTGGGACCAGGCAGGGGTTATTCTCCAGGCAGGGAGCAAACTCCATAATGAGCTCTGCCTTACTGGGGATCGAAGCGGTCGGTGGTTCTGTTGAGTCTGGCAGCAGAACTGCACTGGTTCATCTGACTGGCTTTTTCCTGTTGCTCTTTCGCTTCCAGGCGGGGATGTGACGGCGAAGAATATCTGGCTAGCCGAGAATGTCCTGGAGATTCTGACGGAGCAAAGGTACGGCTGGTCAGGAGGCTGTGGTGGAGGCTGGTCTGGTCTGAAGACTGCAGTGGCCAGGCAGGAAGCGAGGGAGAAGCGGTTGTCCTGCTCACTGTCAGGGCCGGATTTCGGGGCAGCATGTTTGCGGTGACGGCCTCTGTGGGAGTGTGTCCTGCGCAGAAGACCTTTGCATTCCCTTGCTGTGTAACCAAGCATATTTTCAAGCTGTGGCATAAATTTCTAGCTCTCGGAGCCCTCTCGTTGCAGGCTGTGTGTGGGAGGGGTGTCCTGAATTCCCTCCGTTAGCAAACCTCTGCTGGGTTTGGAGAGGGGCTGCGTGTCACATCACACAAGATGCTCTGCCCAGGGTGGTACCGGTCCGTGAGCCACGGCCGAGGATGTGGCGGTTCCCCAAGGTTGTGGGGAGGTGGGCAGCGGGCTGGTATTGCCTCGTGTGGCTGAGGAGCACGCGTGGCTCGGGAGCAACATCCCCGGAATATTTTCTTCCTGAGTTTTCCGAGCTGCGGGGGAGGTGTTCCTTTTGGAGGAGTAGGACAGAGTTAATTCCAAAAAGCTTCCTGTGTTTAAACAACTCTTGCTTCATCAGGGCTGCAACTTTAATTTGTTGTGGCCCAGCCATCTGGGAAGTATTGTGTTTTGGGCTCAGCATTGTCCTTTGTTGGCAAAGCAGCCGCTAATTGATGATAAGCAGAATTCCCAACTGTGCCTTTGGCTGGGTAGAGTCGTTATTTTTAAGTAGCCTATAGCTTTTCACCCAGCTCAGTCTATAATTGCAGCGATTCTCCTAAAATTGCTTATTACTGTGGTTAACAATCAAGTTGTTAAAGCGTTTATTTGGCCCCAGCTAACAGGCCGAGTGCTGATTATTCCGGGAACGCGGGTGTGGGATGCTGCGAGTGCCACCTAGTGCCACAGCGTGCGTGGGAAGGAGAGCCCCTTCGAGATCCGGGCTTGGCTGCTCTG
>NW_010240587.1:11801-13980 GCF_000690775.1 Eurypyga helias | reverse complement strand
ACCGCTCCAGGGCCGACCCCAAGCCACATCTGGCCGTGGGTCTGCAGGAGAAAGCTGAACTTGGCCACTGGAGGAGTTTGTCAGCGGAGCAGATGTGAGAGGAAAGGCTCGACCCCTCGCCGAAGGCATTGCTGGGGTATTGGTGGGACGCGCCGTAGCCGCGCAGGAACGGCACTCGGAGAGCGAAGGATTGGGAGCGAGCCCAAGGGAGGACCTGCAGCTCTTGGCTGGGATTTATGTGCTCTGCTTAGGGGAAAGCCAGAGCTTTGATTAAAGCCGCGCATGTGAAGATCGACTGCCACGTTCGGAGCGCTGAGCGCTGGGCTTTAATTAAAACCCGTTCCAGCAGAGCTGCTGCTCAAGCCCTGCCCGCCTCGGAGCGGGGCAAGTCGGCTGCCTCTCGAAAGCCGGGTGTCTGTTAGCTGCTCGCTGCTGAGTGCGATGCTTCCTCCGCGTGTTTGCCTTCCTCTGCCTCTCGGATCCATGAATCCTGTGGCTGTGGGTGGCTTTTCCACCCCGTGACAGCATTTTTATTTTCTGTGCAGCCCTCACTGGGAAAAGGGGGAGATGCTGACCTGCTGGCCTCCCCAGGATCCCGGCCTTAATTACTCCACATCCTCCCTAACATGACCTCAGCGCTGTGTGCTGCCAGGCCAGCCCACCCGCCCACCTAATTAACCTGCTCCTCGCGTCCAGCTTAGATACAGGGAGAAAAGCCTGGGAAAGCAACAGCTTGTCACGTCTTCCCAGGCTCCCCCCGCTGATTTAGGGCAGTCTCATTTGCCGCTGGGCTGGTGTCCCTTCGGGTGGCCATGGCGTTAGGGCTGTTGCCTGCAGCGGTGGCACTTCCACCGGATTGTGATTTACAGGGGATGCTGTGGGTGATCAATCACACTGGAGGCACCGAGTCGGCCAGGCTCTTGGCATCCAGTGCAAATAACCAAGCTGGCGAGATCCTTTGGAGCGAGGGTATTTATTGTTGTGCTCAGATAAGGGAGGCTGAGAACACGGCACACCCAGCACTCAGGGCACTGCCGCAGCGAGGCCAGGAGGCGACAGTGGCGGAGCCGCTGATGGGCACGCTTTGCCGGTGGGGTCCGCCGCTCCGAGGGAGCAGGGCTAAAGTGACTGTGGTCAGGATGTGGGGCCAGTTGGCTGAGAAATAAATCTGCTTCCAAAAAGCCAGTCCTGGGTACAGAGCCTGGTGTACGGTGCACGGGTGTGTGTGAGAGCAGTTGGGGCCTGGTTGTCCGGGAAGGTCCTTCACAGTTTGTCCTGGTGCGTCGTCTCTTGCTCAGTGCTGCTCTGGCTGTGGAGACCAGTACAGAGGCTCCTGTGGCCATCAGCGCTACCACCAAGGTCAAGTGTGTTTGTGGGGCCGCAGCTCCCCCCACTCGCTCCTGAGCACATTATTGCTTGCAGTGGCACATACCTCAGGTTGTCGTGACGGTGAACATCTCTGTGTCCCTGGAAATCCACCCTGCAGAGAGCTTGGGGTGTTATGGGATTGCCCTGGGGGAGAAAGACTAAGCACAGCAAGCACCTACGGAGCAGGGAACAATCCATGGATGAGCATTTTCACTGGCACAACGTGCTGGAGGCCCTGCCCTTGCTGTTCCCTTTGCACCTCAGTTTCCTCTGCCCTGAGTCTCCATGTTTGTGTTGCTTCTGCTGTGGTTCCCTCACGGAGGTGGCTGAAGGTTGGTTTTTGCTTCCTTCGCAGGGAGTGGGTACTGAAGAGCAGTCTCTTGATAGCCATGGCGGTGTACACGTACCTCCGGCTCATCGTGGACCATCACGGCACATCTCAGCTCCAGGTCCTTCGGCAGAAGGAGGTGGATTTCTGCATCTCCCTGCTCCGCGAACGGGTGAGCAAATTCGGGGACTCGGTGGCTGGGAGGAGAGACCTGCCTCTCCGGGGAGCGTTTGTCTGCGAGTGGTGGCGTGGGCCGTGTTCCTCCTGCAGCTGGAAGCGTGAGACGTGGTGGTTCCTCCGTCAGCCCAGCTTGCACCGTGCAGGCAGGGCTGTGGGGTTCATGCTCAGTGCAGGCTGTGAGCGGCGTTTGAACCCGCTGACACCAGCTGTCCCGTCAGAATCCCGGCTGTAGAGAGGGAGAGGGCTGTTTGATGGAGCAGCCTCATTTCCGACTCTTTTATTCAGGCTGCAAGGGCTGAAACC
>NW_010240587.1:7731-11369 GCF_000690775.1 Eurypyga helias | reverse complement strand
AGATCCTGTGCAAAGAGTGAATCATCTGGAGCCGGTGGTGAGGTTGAAGGACTGACTGTTCCTCCCTTACCTCCTCCTGCCCCCCAGTGCCTTCTCCTGCCCACTGCCCAGGGGCAGGTAAGCAGTAACCGAGGGCGTTTTCCTCCCCCCAGTTCATGGACTGCTTCGTGATCGGCCGGGACCTGGTGCGGCTGCTGCAGAACGTTGCCAGGATCCCTGAGTTCGAGCAGCTCTGGAAGGACATCATCCACAACCCCCAGGTCCTCAGCGCACAGTTCACAGGTAGGCAGGGCCGAAGGGACGGCCGGCTCACGCAGGGGACAGCCTCTGCCAGGCCCCGCTGGCCTCAGCAACCCCCTCCGGCCTCCGCACACCCTTGCGGCCAGGCTGCCGTGACCGTCAGCCCATTCCAGCGACTCTTGGGGCACAAAACCCTGCACGGCACGGACTTTCAGTCTGCACACCCATCCAGGCCAGGCCTTGGGCCCCTTGCGCAGAGGCCTTGTAGGTGTCTGGGCTTGAATCCATCCCGAGAACCCGCTACTTGGGGCAGCTGTAATGATCGCTCCTGAGAATGTGGCTGGGCCACGACAAGGGCCGTTAGATTGTGCTGTTTGTTCTGGACTTAACGCTTCCAGAATTGTAGCTGCTACTTTTTTGTTTGAATTAACTGGTTTATAAGTTGAGATGAAGCAGGAGCCCAAAGATATAAAGCGTCTGAGTCCTTCAGACTCTCCAGAAAAGAAGTCTGTAGCTCCAAAGCAACAAGTCCAAAAGATGCAGCGACTGGCACTTTCTAACTGGGGTTGTATTTCCTCCAGTCACACGCTGGGTGTGCCGAATGCTTAGCCGGGGAGCTCTGTGATGTCTGGGTTAAACAGACATGAAGGGAGAGTGTTACATTTAAAACTGTTACTGGTGTAAGTTACTCACTTCTCTAGGGGCTGTCGCATCATTTGTCTGCGGCATTTCTAGTGAGTCTCTGGAAATGGGGCTTTAAAGTGTCCTCCCCCCGCCCCCAGGTGCCTGTTCTCCTCTCAGGGGCCGTGTTAATGTCATTTTAAAGATCTCGGATGATGCTCAGGGAAACTTGCAGCACATCATTTGATTAAATGCTCCTTGAGCTCTGTGATCTCTGGTTGCTTCTCCCTCTCCAGAACCCGTCTCCTCTCACTGCTGGTCTCTGCTGAGCCTTGCCAGCCAAAGGGCTGCAGGAGCCCGGGTCCCCTCTCGGGGTCGGCAGTCTGTGGGGCGAGCAGAGGCAGTCTCAGCCCTACACCTAAGGAGGGCTCATGTGTCACATTTCCAGTGCTCAGCCCTGACTCTTCCTGCAGCTCTATGCTCGCTGGAAGCAGAACCTGCTCTGCCGGGGGGTGCCCTCGTTCGTACTTGCTCGTGTGGAGCCCCTTCCCAAAACCATTTCCCCTGCAGCTGGCCATAAGGTCACGCTGCCCTCTTGCCCGCTGTCGAGCGCCTGTACTATCCGCTCTGCAGTGGCTCTCATCTCCCGCTGCTGCCAGTCCACGTGCCCTCGGGTTTCTAGCGCTCTGTAACCCCCAATCCTGGTCAGTCCTGCTGAGAGCTCCACGCTGCTGTGCCCAAGGCCGGAGGTGGGCAGCCACGAGCACAAGGACAAAGCACAGCAGGGGCTGGCTCCGGGCGCAGGACCCGTGCCTCCCTCGGAGCACCGGGCAGCTCTTAACAAGCAAGGTGCTTTCATGGCTCTCCTCCCGTGATGTGCAGCTCGCCCACCCTTTCTCTGAGCTCCGCAGGGGCTGGCATCTGTTATTCCTGCTTTGAAGCTTCCCTATCCAGCCATACCCCAGGTGGTACCCTCCGGCTGCGCGGCAGAGGGACGACTTCGAAGGGCGAGAGGGTGAAGCGCGCCTCGTGTGCGCAGCCTCCCAGCACCTGCCTGGCTGCCTCGGAGACAGCTGCCCTGTAAATCCTTCAGGTCTTGTCAAGCGGCGGCAAAGCCTTTCCGCTCGGGTCATAAATTCCTCCTCCTGCAGCTCTCTGGGAACAAGAGCGGCTCTTGCAGCCGAGGCCGTCAGCTATGGAGGGACGAGTGGTTCCACTGTAGCAGGGAGGAGTCTCAGATCAGCTTTATGCTCCCTCGCAGGAGGGTGGGAGATGGGGAACGGGCTCTGTTGGTTACAGCTTGGGACTTGGCATCTGGAATTTATCATTTTCCTAACAGAGACCCGGGGGTCTGTGTTCCTAACACTCCCTCCCAAGGGCAGGGAGTGACAAGACAAGGGTTAACGGGTTTAAACGGAAAGAGGGAGATGGGACAGCACGAAGGATTTCTTCCCACAGAGGATGGGGAGCACTGGGACAGGTTGCCCAGAGAAGCTGTGGATGCCCCATCCCTGGGAGTGTCCAAGGCCAGGCTGGATGAGGCTTGGAGCAACCGGGTCTAGGGAAGCTGTCCCTGCCCATGGCAGGGGGTGGGGCTGGGGGGACTTTAAGGTCCCTTCCAACCCAAACCATCCTGTGATTTCTTCTCCAGATCTTATCCCTGCTCTGCTGTGCATCCTCTCTCCCTTCCTCCAGGCTCTCCTGCCTGGCATCTGCATTAGTGATCCCTGACGAAAACTTGCTCCAGACAAGAGATGTTTTAGGAGACCTTTTCCAGCCAAAACCTTGATCCCTTTCCACTGCCTTTACCCTTGGGGAAACAGAGCTTAACACTCCGAGCTTAGCTTGTTGTGGATGTTGGTTGATCCATGTCCGATCCCGTTCATGCCGTGCCATCTGTGCGGCCATGGAAGCACAGTCTGACCTCTCTGTCTCTCCCCAGGTGTCCTGCAGCTCCTCCAGTCAAGGACTTCTCGCAAATTCCTGGCCTGTCGCCTCACTCCCGACATGGAAACCAAGCTGCTCTTCATGACCTCCCGGGTAATTCGCTCATGCTCGCCGGGGGTCCTGTGCCAGCCCGGGGGAGGAGGGCACACGTCCCTGCCCAGTGCACAGCGCAGCGGTCCCATTCCCACGCTGGCTCTGGGCATGGGAGTGCAGAGCTCCGGTGTGGGCCAAGGGCAGAGCTCTCCTGGTGCCAGTGTTTGTTGCTTCTGGCATGTAACAGGGATGGGAGGAGGAGAGGCTGCGTGGCAGGAGCTGATGTAGATGGGCCCAAGACATCCCTGGTATTCATTAAAAGGCACCAAACAGCTTTGCTGGGGAACGTTGCTCCTTACTGGCCTTTTTCCAAGGCTGCTTTCCCTGAACGGCCGCGATGCGGTGGGTTATCAGGGCTTCAACAGCAGCTGTATTCAGGAGAGGCCAAGAGTTGTACGTCGCCAGTGCCGGGGTTACCCCTTATCTGCATTCACGCAGGGAGCAGAGCTGGCTTCCCCCTCGCTCTGCCTCCGGCCCAGCCGCTCGCTGCCTGGGGCTGCTGGCAGGGGCTGTGCCGCGAGTGCAGGGCCTGTGGTCCCCTCCGCTCGGCTGGGGACGGGTCCTGCGAGGGAACTGCATGGTGGCCTTTTGGCTGCCCCGGTCTCTCTGAAGACGCTGCCAGCGCGGGGCTGACGGGGAAAGAGGCAGCTTAGGGGGTGGCAGATGGTGGTTTCAGCGGCCTTTCCCCGAGCCTTGAGCAAAACCTGCCTCCTTACCTTCCCCTCAGGGGCGGTTTG
>NW_010240587.1:0-7617 GCF_000690775.1 Eurypyga helias | reverse complement strand
GGTGCGGTTTGGCCAGCAGAAGCGGTACCAGGACTGGTTCCAGCGGCAGTACCTGTCCACCCCAGACAGCCAGTCCCTGCGCTGCGACCTCATACGCTACATCTGTGGCGTGGTCCATCCCTCCAACGAGGTGCTCAGCTCGGACATCCTCCCGCGCTGGGCCATCATCGGGTGGCTGCTCACCACCTGCACGGTGAGTTGCGAGGGTCAGGCCCAAAAGCCGGTTGCGTAATGGCCTGGGATCCCTTCCCTTGCTGGACAAAGGGGGAACCTGCTGAGGCTGGAAGCTGCTGGGGAGTTTGGGATGAGGAATTTGCTGGCTGAGCTGAAGGATAGCACTGCAAAGCAGTGGTTAGGACGCTGGGCTTTGTTCTATGCTCTGGATTTTAGTCCTGGCTCTGCTGCATGTTGGATCCTTTGGGATCAGCATTCCCTGCGTAAACCTCAGCTTCTCGCTTTCAGCTCGTCAAGCCCTTTGTTTCTGATTTATGTTTCTGGCCTGTCTACACAGTGTGGGGCCTCTCCTGTCCCAGCGGGCTGCGAGAGATTCCTCGTTACAGCCTCATTGGCTTCCACTCTCTGTGCCCGGCCCGTTGTCCCTTGTCCCACGAAGGACTGCGATCCGCAGCACTTGTCAAACGGAGCAGAAGCTCTGGAGAGTCTGAAAGCTGAGGAAACGGCTGTTGCTGCGCCCGTGCACACGCAGCAGATCACGCCAAGTGACGTGCGGGGCCCAGTTATAGGTGATACGGGGTTGTAGCCAGGCTGCGCTTCGCAGAGCACAGGGCTCGTACCTCCCAGTCCTGGCCTCTGCCGTTCTGCGCGCTGCCCTGGCCGGAGCTGCTTTCGGAGCAGGCAAGTTTGCCCGAGAATTGCCCACTCTCTTGGGAAAACGCCATCCAGCTCTGCCCTATCCCGCAGGGTGGGAAGAGCTTCGCCACCCCCTGCCACCTGGCAGCAGCAGGGCCCGGCGCATCGGACATGCAGAGGGATTGGGGGCTGGGCACTGTATCCATCAGACTGTTGGTGTGATTTTTTTTTTTATCCTTCTCTAGTCCAACGTTGCTGCTTCAAATGCCAAACTGGCCCTTTTCTACGACTGGCTCTTCTTCAACCCCGAGAAGGACAGCATCATGAATATAGGTACGCCCCAGGGAGGGTAGAGGGGGGTCAGAGAAGGGGTTGAAGGCTTCCAGAGCGGGTAGAGGTAGGGAGATGTGGTGGGGAAAAACCAACAGATTATCTCTAAGGACATCACTTCCCTCCCCTGCCCCCAATCTTCTGGCTTGCAGGAGAGCTGGAGCCACTTTTAATCGTGCCTTCGGTATCTGTGGTAGATCCCTGAGGTCGTGGCTGTCCCCGGAGCGTAACCTGCCTGTGGGCAGGCAGCCTGCCTGGCTGCGGGGCTGTCCCCGAGCCCGTGAGCAAGGACCGACAGCCAAGGGCCTTGCCGGAAGCTCCTGGCTGCAGGGACCTTGGTTGTGGCTGTTTTTCAAAGCCTGAGTGTAGTTTAGGAGCTGGGTGAGGACAAGGGTGTGCAGTGACCAAAAGAAGGGGGTTCCCTCTGCACCCCAGGGGCGGAAGGCTGGGTCTGTAGGAACAAGGGGGCCCAGGGCTGTGGGTGTCTGTGGGGCTCTCAGCAGGGCTCCCCGCTCTCTCCTTCCAGAGCCTGCCATTCTGGTGATGCACCACTCCATGAAGCCTCACCCTGCCATCACCGCCACGCTGCTGGATTTCATGTGCCGGGTGAGCCGCCCCTCGCTCTGCGGGGGGGTTACCTGCCTTGCCAAATGAGGGGTTGAGTGGGGAGGGCTGTGAAAGCAACCGCTGGGCTCCAGGCATTCCCTCTGCCTCTGGCGGAATGGAGAGACTCCTCCACAGCGTCAGCAGAGGACCAGCAGCTCTCATCTGCTCACACCCACCGGCAGCGCAGAGGTCAGGCTCCACCGGGCCGGTCTCCATCGGCCCTGGGGCTGGTTTGTTTTAGCTTTGTGTGTCTCCATGGCGAGGAGTGGAAGCCCACTGCTCCCATAGGGATGGTGGTTGGGCCCTTCAGCCGTGCTCTCTGAGCACTCCCAGCGTGTTGGTGCTTTCCCTTCTCCACCAGGACAGGAGCTGGTGAGCTGCAGAGCCTGCTCCCCTGCTCTGTGCTGACTGCTCACCAAGGGCAGGGACAGTAATGCAGGCTCAGGCAGGACCGATGTCTTCATTCCCAGAGAGTTTTCAGGCAAAGGCCTGTTGCCTCTCCATCCCGCAGGAAGCATGAATCTAGGGATTCATGAATCCCTAGAGCCAGTGATGCTGGAGCAGCAAACAGTGTCACCTCACTGCCCAGTCCTCGGAGCTGAAAACCACCCCAACCAAAACCCAAACCAGAAAAGCTGTTCCTCCTTGGGTTTTTTCCCGCATTCCTCAGTGCAGCATCAGTTCTGCTCTGAGGCTCCCGATTGCCAAAGCGCCTGCGGAGCAGCTCGGTATCTGCTGGCAGCCCTTCTAACCTCCCCTTCCCGCTGCTAAACCGAGGAGGGATTTTCCCCTTGCTGACCTGCCAAGAGCGCTGTCAGGCACGCTGCCGCGGCCGCTCAGCCAAATTATCCGCCTCTCTAAAACCGGCCACCGGACGCTTTGGTGAGTCCTCGTGGTCTCTGATAAATGCAGAGCCGTTCCTGCAGGTCGGAGCGTTGGTCCATGCATCATTCCTTGCTGGGCTTCTGAATGGTTCCCTTTAGAACCTCTTGAAAAGCTTGGCCCAGTGTCCCTCCCTGAGGACAGATGGAATCTCCCCGTGGCTTGGGACAAGTCAGACCCGTCATCTCCTTTCAAAGGACAGCCCTCCTTGGGCAGGGAGCAGCGCTGGTCCTGCCCCTCGATGCTGGGGGAAGCCGTGCCGAGACTTGCCGGTTCCAGTAATTTGGTCCCAGGGAGCGCTGAAAGGTGTTTCTTGGAAGCAGAGTCTTCCCGTGGCACAAGAGCTGCGAGTTGCATCATTTCCCTCCTCAGGCCCAGTGCGCTCCCGTCCCCGGGCTGCCCGAGTCCAACAGCAGCTTCTGGCAGAGGAACTAGGTGGAAGGTTGCCGGGATGACCCAGATTTCAGGGAGGAGTCCTCTCGCTCCTTCCCGAAGCGAAGGAGTGTGTGTGGACAGAGCTGAATGTGGTTTAGGGTGTCCTGCTCGTATTCCCCCGCTGCTGCAGCGGTCGCTGCTGCTTGGAGCGTGGCCCTGGCCACCCCCAGAGCGTCTCGCAGCTCACGAGGCAGCGTGTGTGTGTGTCTCTCAGCCCCGGGGGAATGGCTGGCCCTTCGGGATAGAAAAGCCGGGGGGACGGGATGGTCCCCCTTCTGTCCCCCGTCCCCGCGATGCGGCACTCGGAGCTCTCCCGCTGCCGCTCTGGGTCACGAGCAGCCGGGATGTGGTGCTCGAGTGACCCAAGGAGCTCGTCCCACAGCTGACCCGGACCCGACGGGGGCAGAGGGTTCCTGGCACTAACACGGCTCTTCTCCGGTTCTCAGATCATTTCCAACTTCTACCCGCCGCTGGAGGCTCACGTCCGGCAAGGCGTGTTCAACTCCCTCACCCACATTGTGGAGAAGCGAGTCCTTGCGTAAGACGGCCCTGAACTGTGCTGCGCTCGTGGCGTTCCTGTGCGCGGGTTCTCCTGGCTCTCAGCAGCCTGGTCCAAACGACCGCCCGGCTCCGGGAGAGCTGCGGGGGCATCTGTGTTGCCGATGAACCACGGAAGAAGCCACAGTTGTGTCTTTACGGCACTGGGGCTGCTCCCAGGGGCTGTTCCGTGAAGCAAGGGGATGGGTGGGTACAGAAGGCCGTGTCCGCTCGGCCTCAGATGAACAAAAATGTCCCCAAGCCCTTTCTGGTCCCCAAGCTGAACGGAGCAGCCGTGCTCATGGTGCTCCAGCCTGCGCACAGCTCCTGCAGCAGCCACATTCCCCTCCCAGGAGGTGAGACCTCTTCTCCCCTTCCACGTGCCTCCGGGTGACACAGGACCCCTTGGGAGACCCGTCTGCAGGGAGACCTTAGAGCCCCTTCCAGTGCCTGGGGGCTACAGGAGAGCTGGGTGGGGGGAGAGCTGCCATCAGGAAGGAATTCTTCCCGCAGAGGGTGGGGAGCACTGGGACAGGTTCCCAGAGAAGCTGTGGCTGCCCCATCCCTGGGAGTGCCCAAGGCCAGGCTGGATGACGCTTGGAGCACCCTGGGCTATGGAAGGTGTCCCTGCCCAGGGCAGGGGGGTTGGAACTAGATGATCTTTAAGGTCCCTTCCAACCCAAACCTCAGTGGTTCCTTAGCGGTTCCTTGGTTCGCTGGTTCTGTGTTTCCATGTTGCCATGTTTCCATGGCACCAGGTCACCATGGTTCCATGGTCTGTGATGTATGATTCCGTTACCGGTGACAAGCCGGGGGAGCCCCAGTTGAGGTGCAGCAAGGAGGGAGCTGGGAGCTTGTGGTTCATAAGGGGAACCAAAGCCCTGACTTAGGGAAGGAGATCCCCTCGCACGTCCCCCGAGGTGAAGCTACGGTGTCGGGCACCGTATCCTGCCTCCTTGTCATCCCTTTCCCTCCCACCCCCTGACATAGACATCTCGCTCCTCTCTTCGACAACCCCATGAGACCCCCTCGCACGTCCCCCGAGGTGAAGCTACGGTGTCGGGCACCGTATCCTGCCTCCTTGTCACCCTTTTCCCTCCCACCCCCTGACACAGACATCTCGCTCCTCTCTTCGACAACCCCAAGCTGGACAAAGAGCTCCGTGCCATGCTGAGGGAGAAATTCCCAGAGTTCTGCAGCTCTCCCTCGCCGCCCATGGAAGGTAGGCAGCAGGAGGGGTGGCGGCGGGGGTCTGCGGCGGGGGCTGCCATCCCAGAGACCGGGCTCTCCCCGGTTCTGCTGCAGCAACCACAGCCGTGGGGAGGGTTGGAGTGGGACGCTGGGGAGAGGAGGGCTCTGGGTGCTCGTCTTTCTGCTTGGTTGTGGCCTCCCTTCGCCTCAGCCCTGCCGTACACTAGAGATGCACACTGCCCCCAGCTCTCTGCTCCCTGGGGGCTACTTAGCCTTCCTTCTCCGTAGGCTGGTTGATGAACAGCATTGGCTTGGGCCCAGAGCAAGCATTTCTAACCCCTGTTTAACAGGGGAGCGCAGCCGCTTTGCCACATCTGCTGGGGGATGGTGCCTGCAATGGCTTTTTTCCCATTGCATTGGCTCTGGCTGAAGGGATCCCCTAACCAACACACCCCACTGCCCCGGGCTTCTCCTGGCAGAGCTGGCAAAGCTCTGGCTCTGCTCAGGGACGCGGGCTCTGCTCTTGGCCTGGCTGAGGGATCCAGCCCGAGGGCCGGGGAGCAGCCTGGGTGGAGAATGACCCGGTCCTGCCACACTTGGCACCGAGTAGGGATGGTTAAATGGCCTCACTGGGAGGGCCCTTCCCCAGCTTTGAGTTTTCCAGGATCCAGGCTCTTTGTTCCCTTCCCAAAGCACTTGTATCTCCTTGCCGCAGCCTGTTTCTCGGGGACTGGTAGTCGTAACCACACTTTCTGCTCTGACACCTTTGCCTATATTTTTGCAGTCAAAATTGAGGAACCTGTTTCCATGGAGATGGACAATCCTATGTCAGAGAAAGATGACAGTTGCTACGACAATGCTGAGGCTGCGTTCAGTGACGACGAAGACGACTTGAACAGCAAAGGTGAGGAGTGGGGTCAGCCGCAGGGGGACGAGCTGCCGTTTGCCTCTACATTCCCCGCGGTCCATCGAGCACCTTGCCTTTGTGCTGGACGATTCCCAGAAAAGCAGCTGTAAGCACAGTTCTCTCCAAAGTCCCTTTCCCATGAGCAGCGGGAGTTGCTGTGCTTGAGGTTGATCCCCTTCTTGAGATCCAGGTTTCCTTCTGCAAGAGAGGGTGCTGAGGCCGATGCTGTGGTGCTTCCCAGTCCCTGAGAGCCGGACTCAACAGATCCAGTACGGATCTGCGCTCAAAGGAAAAGGTTGCTTGGCTTCATCTCCTTGCCTGGATATTCTTTAGAACTTAGATCCTTCGAGGAACATGGCACTTCCTCCACCTATATGGTCCTCTCTGGATGTCTGAGTAGTCTTAAGCCCTGCTGCGCTGCACGGTTGGGAATCCCTGCGACAGGCGCTGTGCCGGATGGTTTCTTTAGGAACAGGGTGTCTCTGTTCTCAGGCAGCTGCTAATGAGGCTCAGGCCTCTAATTGCTCAGCCACACGGTTTCCATTACATTCGCTCCCTCTCGAAGCCACAGGGCTGAGAGGCCTGCACAAGGCCAGCATCCCCTCTGCTCGCTTTCTGGAGTTGGAGGCATCTCCAGCTGTTCCTGGCCTTGGTGGTCGGACTCTTGTGGGCTTCCTGCCGTGCTGGGGGGTTAGCCCTGCCATGGAGAGGGGCCACAGGCCCAGGATGGAGGACAGTGCTCTAGCAGTGTCTTCAGTAGTCCCGTCGGCACCCTGCCGACTGCTTGGGGCCCCCGAGAGGGACGCGGGCTCCAAAGTCATGTGCAGGGAAGAGCTTTGCAGAGAGCATCAGCCACCTTGTCCCATCCCTTAGTGGCAGCTTCTTTGCGAGTGCTTCTGCCTTGGCCCTGGTGCTTCTGGACTCTGCTGCAACTCATTTCTGTGGCGTGGAATGAGCCTGGAGGATGAGGGTGTGGAAGAGCAGTTGGGGTATCTCATCCTGAGAGTCCTGAACACAAGCGTTTGCGCCTGGGGTGGAGTGTGGGCTTGCAAGCTCACTACGCTTGTTGAGCATGTTGAAGGAGAGGCAAAGCATTAGGTTTGGAAACTGGGCTGAAGGGGAACCATGGTTCTGGACACTTCCTGTGTTTGGATTCCATCCCATCATCCTGCTCCCTGGATATTAGAGACCTGGACTTGTCTTTAAGGGATGAAGGCAAGATCTGGGGAATGCTGCTTATCCCGGGGGGTGACTGTCCCCACAGCCCCACACAACAGACTGAGATTTCCTGTGGTGCTTCTTAGATGTTTGGGAAAACAGACTGTTCCACTGTTGCTTTCTGTGTTGCAGGGAAGAAAAGGGAGTTCAGGTTTCATCCCATCAAAGAAACCATTGTGGAGGAGCCCGTTGATATCACGCCATTCCTGGACCAGCTGGATGAGTCCCTGAAGGATAAAGTCCTGCAGCCGCAGAAGGGAAGGTTGGTATCGTTTGGTCACATCCCCTGGTGTTGATCTCTTCAGGGCAATGACACACAAGACCTTTCTGTCCTGTTGTTCGCTGCTGCTTGCTCCGGAGCCCTTCCCTCGCACCTAACGCAGTCCTGTGGCCCCTTAACACCGAGAGATGCTCCGGCACGGTTTCTGCAGGAAGCAGCAAGGTGGTTTGGAAAGGTGTGGGGTGAGGAGCCTTGTAATTTGTCCTTGCAGCAGGCTCAGACCAGGACACGACAGCAGTTTGCGGGGGGCTACAGGGTTTTTGTGAATCAGTGACAGGAAGGCAAGAGGCTCCGAGTTCCGTCCTTCTGATGGGTGGACGAGGGGGACCCATGTAGCTATAGGCCTGTCAGCCTCACCTCCATCCCTTGAAAGATAATGGAACAGCTTGCTGGGGAGAAGAACCCTATGGATCAGGACAGG
>NW_010240586.1:0-12120 GCF_000690775.1 Eurypyga helias | reverse complement strand
GTTAAACCACGACAAATTGTTAGGCCATTCCCAAGCTAGACTGATTTCTTCCTGGGATGAGAGCTTCTACGCTGCAAATCCCGCGGTTGGCTTAGGATAGGCTGGTACCCAGGAATGTGCAGTGGGCTTTTTAAATAAACACGGGATAATAAGGAATGCTACTGTTTGCTTTGGAGAGGGGAAGCCTCCAGAACAGACCTCTGTGCTTTAGCCTGGAGCAGATTTTACTCTGGATGAGTGTCCTGTTCTCTCATTCCGTGGCTTGCATACACGCACGTACTGAGGACATGATTTTAAACACATGTCACAGAAGCTGCCCCTTGTTTCTTGTGTGTGTGTGGACGAGGTCAGTCCCTGGCTTGGTTTCAGACCTGTTGGCTTTATGGCCTCGTCTGCTCTAAGGAAGGCTGACCCGCTTCTGTCACTGGTGTTCATGTGGGAGCCAAGCCAGAACCATCCGTGCAACCTGGGAGCTTGGCTGCGATCATGACTTGCAAATATGCACAAAGCTCTTTTGAATGGATTGTTTGAAGGTTTGGGGTGCTGCTGGGGAACAGATTGATTTTTATTTTCTTAATTTGCTTGTCCTGGAAGGTGGTATGTTGTGGGGGTTTTTGTTTTGTTTTACCCTCCTGCTATTTGTTTCCACTTCTCCCCCCCAACTTTACAGTATCTGATGTTTGGGAATTCAGAGTGGTGATACCTACTTCTCCTCTGACCCCTGAATCACATCCTGGGGTTCCATTAACTCTCCTTGGCTGTCTATGAGTCAGGATGCCGTGTTGTCTGCAGTCAAGGGAAAGACAACGAATGCTTGCAGGGGGTCACTCGTTCCTAGAGGAGATCTCCCTCTGCCTGCTGTAGGAGGCTGGACACCTCATGTGGGGACAGGTGGAGTATGGAAGCTAACAACATGTAGGACTAACATTTGGGCTTGCATGGACCTTTTAGGAGGAAGCTGTGGGAGCTCAACAAATTATGGAAATGGGTGTGAAAATGAGCTGCAGAGCCTCAGCAGGCCCCTGTGGGGTGACAGCCTTCATCTGGCATGGCTTTGGGTGGCTGGGCAGGTGCTTCTGCACACAGACATTCAGACTTGGTGATGTTCCTTGGAAACGTGCTTCATCTTGGCCTCTGTCATTGCGGCTTGAGCCTTCAGTGAGGGCTTGCTTCTGCTTTCAGGCTGCAAAGCTAGAGGCATAGCTTGTATTTTGAGGACATGGGTGATCCAGCTGCCTGCTGAAGCTTGCTGTCGACTGGAGAGCATCCACAGGCATTCCCATAGGAGAGCAGAACACAGCCTGCACAGGCAGAGCTGTCAGTACCACCGCCCTCCACGGCGATGCTTGTTTTGAAGAAAGGGGTAGCTGAAGCTTTTTTTTTTTCTTTTTTTTTTTTTAACCCCTCCCCATCTTTCCCCCGTCCCTCCTCCCTGTAGGTCTGGCTGTCTTACAGGGAGGAGAATCTGCATTCTCATTCCCGATTTTTTTTTTTTTTAAATTAAAAATACTCTGAGCAGTGAGAAAAATAGGCTTTAAAGTAATAAAACTGTGTGAAGGTTGAGAATATAATAAACACAGAGCTAGCACTATCAGGACAAAATCTTTATGCAGAAGCTGTCTGACATTGGACTGGGCCTATACAAATTTAAGGTAAATACTTGAGGATCTGGGACATAGCTAATGCTACTCTAACTCTTTCTTTCCCTGAAATGACTCTGCTGTTGGTAACATGAATAACAGGTCTTATTCCTTGCTTTCAAGGCTGTGATGAATCTCTGATTTAACTTAGTTCTTTATGTTTAAAGCCTCACAGTCTGTCTTATTGTTATTTGTCAGAAGTGACAGTAGCAAAAGGATTGTATTCTTACAGCCTAATGTGTATTTTATGCTGTTTCTCTTTAATTCGAATCGTGTCATCTTTCATCCTGGATAATGCAAGTTGATTGTGTGAAGCTAGCACCTTGCAGCTTTAAAAGGCAGCAAATGCTCTTCAGTAATCACAAGAAAGGAGGTGTATTTTTTTTTTAAATACTGATTCTGATTCCTATGGTAAGTTTGTTAGATAAAGATCAAATAAGAATATGTTCTGTTTTGAAAATTGCGTAAGAAGCTGTTCCTGTGTTAAATAGTGCACAAGTCACTGGTTGCAAAACATCACGTTGTAATCTTAGAGGCATAGAAAGAAGGAATCATCACATTTAATAGGGGATTCCCAGCTGCCTGGAAGGGTCTTTCACTGGTTTAGACCTGGGATGGCTTATAAAAACTTTAACACCTCATCACATTTTTGTGAAGAGTGGTTGTGGGCAATGCTGGCTGTGGTGGAAAGACATCCACTTACACCATGTGTGTGGATATGCATTTGCAAGGTTGGATCTTTCATTCGGAGCAATCATTCACCACAACAAGCTTTCAGGCTCCCAGATTTTTGCAAGCAGCTGCTTAATTAATAATTCTTCATTAGTCTTCCCTGCTCTGCAGACAGCAAAGCAAGCACACAAACTAGCTGAGAGGGCAAAGGCTTCATGAAGGGAGAACTGGAATTTGATGACTATTTTCACTGTTCCTACCTTTATTTTTAGGTGAGTAATTGTAGATTTTAAAAGCAGGAGAATAATTGACATGGGTGTTCATTGCTTCTTTTTGAATTATTTAGAAGCTAGTTATAGTGATGATTTCAATATGACTGTATCTCAGAACTTGTGTTTTAAGGATTATATTTTGGAGAAGAGGTTTGCTCTGATTAAAAAAAAAAAAATCTAATGTAAAAAGCTTTTCAAGCAAACTTTGCCAGTACGCTCTCAGTCCTTTGTAATTCAGGAGAAAATGAAATAAATGATGCATTAATAAAAACCCACTTCTGCTGCATCTAAATGGTTTTGTCCATCCAGGAGCCTACATTTATTCATCTGGGCCTGAAAATGTTGCTTGTTTCTGCTGATTAGCATGAAGCTGCTTTTATAATTATGCTGAAATTATTTGAACACAAAGTTGGTAGATAAGTCTGTCTTTGTCATTTTAAGCCAGGGTCTGATTCCTTGTCAAAGCTCTCCTTTGTGCTTATGGCTGCAGAAGTATCCGAAGCAATGAGCTGAGCTGGATGCGGGTCCCTCTCCAAATTCCTCCTTGCATGAGTAATAGTTAATCACCAAACCAGTGCCAGTGTCCTTGCCTTAGTCACCTGGCCCATGCAGTCGCTCCTTGCTGTCCTCTGTGCCGAACAGCCCTGGGGAGGGGGATTATCTGTGCCCGATAAACCTCCATCCTGCCCCCATCTCCTCCACCTCGCCTGGGGAGAACAGGAAATGATTATTTGGATAGCATGCTCCTGCGTGTAGGAGACCTGACCCAGCTCTGAGTCAGCTTTATGAAGCCACACCTTGCTCACCAGGTATGCAGGGAGGCAGTCAGGGCTTCCTGCTGGCCCCTGCGCCCCCCTCAGCCTCCCATGCCCGTTTGCTGCCTGCTAGGCAGCTGCTGTCAGTGGTGTCAGGGTTGGGGGGATGCTAGTTAGCTGGGCATTTACATCATCGTTTTGTTGCTGCTTTGTCGAGTCTTTGAAATTTATGGAAGTAATTTTTCTTTTAAAAGGACCTTGTTTGGCCAGGACTGCAAGGGATGAAAGGCGGAGTATGATTTGGCAAAAGTCATGCTGCTGGGAGGTATTCTGATGAGCCTTACTGGCTCTGCAGGACCACAGAAACCAAAGCACCAAATTAGGGAACTTACCGCGTTTTGCAAGAGGCATTTTGGTGAGGGACACTTCCGCCAAAGCAAAACACGGGGGTTTTCAGAATCTGGGTGAGTTTCTCTCCCTGAGTTCTCTGCGTTTGATCTGACTCTGCTGTCGTAAGTCCGGTTAGGGTGCAGTATCTGACCTGAAGCAGTGTGCCTCTGAAAACTGCTGAAGTGGGTAATTTTGCCAAGAAGGGGTGATCCTAAAGGAATCATGTGGGTTGATAATATACTTCTGCTGCCACCTACTGAAAGGTTCCCAGTCACCTTGCTTTTGTAGGAGTTAACATCAGGCTAGGGTGCAGGAGTTTGCTGTTGTTTTCCAGTCACCAAGAGCAACAGGCTCCCTCTCTGCTCAAAGTGCTGTCCCGTGGCTGAGACCACAGGTACGTGCAGTGTGCGCTGAGCAGGGCTGGGGCTTGAGGACAGAGAGGCTGCTCTGCAGGCGGGTTTTCTTGCCTGTTAAGTTGCCCCTTCTCCTCTTGAAGGTGGCCTCCCTTGGTATCAAGTGTGGAAAGCAGCAGGTGCTTTTCCACACGAGCTCTTTCAGAGGATGTTCCTCAGGGTTTCAAGGTGCTGCAAGGATGATGGAGGAAGCTGTGCTGGTTGTGCTGTAGGTGGGATCAATACATGATGAAGGTGCGTTTGCACCAGCAGTTCTTCAGGCAGGTGTTTCTAAAGATCCTCCCGAGCTGGTAAGTGCACTCGTATGCTTGGGGTTTTCTCTTCACTGTGATCCAGATGGTTTTGAAGTGACCAAGGGTTCCGTTACCTTCTGGAAAGAATGGCTAAGGGAAAACCCAGAGTTCTGAATCATCGCTTCTCCTGGCATCATCATGCTTCTGTCAGCAGCTGTCATCAGAAGCCAGCTGGGCTCCCTTCCTATTGCAGTTCACTCACTCTTGAGCAAACTCTGGGCAACTTCCTGAGAGCAATAACTGCCTGGAGAGTCTTGAAGTGTATCTAAATATTTGGTGGTTGCTGTAGCATAGTAATCCCTAATGTGTACAAGTGCCACAGAGTTCCGCTGGGTGGACCGTCAGGGCGTAGGGCTGCCTGCAGACGCACCCCACCCCATCGCTGATGCCCACTATTACACTTTCTCCCAAAGCAGAAGCATTAGGGGACTGATCAGCAGGTCCACCTCCTTCCCATTCATGGGTTCCAAGTAAGACCCGTTAAACAGAGCGCACATCCTAGGCACATCATCTTCTGTGATCTCCACCTGATCAAAACGTTTGCCTTCCTGTGGTGCGTACGATGATGGCTCAGTGTGTTGTTCACCAGCAAAGGGAGTTTGGGCAATTCCAACTGCCCTAAGAGCAGCGGCAGCCTCGAGTGAGGGCAGCTCACGCTGCTGCTGCCTGGCCCCCAGTGTGCAGCAGAGCTTGCTTTGCTCCCAGGGAAGATCATCCCCAAGGCAAGCATGTGCTCCCAGCTCTGTCTCGGGATCTGCTGAGCTCTTTCCCAAAGAGTGCGCACAGGGCCCTCAAGGAATGCCAAAAATGACCTGGGTTAACTTTTGGAGATACAGAAACTCCCAAGAATAAAACTGCTCATGTATGAGTTTATTGAGATGATGTCACAAGATGAGTTGTGTCAGGGCTCTGATTTGAGGCACTGCATCATGCCTGAAGAGTCTGTAGCATTCCTCAATGAAAGCCGCCTAAGTGTGAGAGTGGGATGCCAGCATCTGGTGGCTGGTAGCCAAGTGTGCTGCGAGCCACAGGGTGGGAGGTGTTATCTGGGAAGGAACCTGCCAACTCGTTTTGCCATTACAAGTTGGTTGAAAAGCAAATTTGCAGAAAAATTGTTTAAAAGAATAAAAAAAAGGCTTAAGTGAGGATGCGTGTTCCAATACCAGATCCCTGAATTTCCATGGAAACACTTTTGTTTGAGTTTAAGCGTATTTGTGTTTGCAGGTCAGGGGTTTAAACTCTTTTGCTGAGGCAAAGAGAGAGGAGTGTAATTTGAAGAGCAAGAGGAGTGGACGCTGAATGAGAAACTGCTACTTGAGACAGGAAATTCACCTGTGTGCATGGGGCATAATGCCGCGTGCATGAACTGTGGCTGCTATGTGCTGGTTTCCTGTGGAGAGCACAAGTGCTGGTTTGGCTTCTGGAGCTGAGCAGCATGCTGTGCTGAGCTACCAGCTTGAGCCAAGGCTCCACAAACATGGGCCTGGCCAGTGGCTGACCAGCTCTCTCTGAAGCCAGAGGCATCTGAATCACAGTGCTGGGGGAAATATGTTGTTTTGATCATTGACAGCCTGTCCAAGAGGAGCTGATTAATAGTTTTTTTTCTTGCTGTGGAATCTGTGGATGCCAGCTCTTTAATCTGCCAGGAATGTAAGGTCTGGATGCGTCATCCTGCTTCTCCAGCAAAACACCCGTCTTGCTAGCAGCGTGATGCAACGGGAACGGAGGTGGGAGACTCAAGCAGGAGGTGACTTCCTGCCGTGTCAAAAGGCCACCTCTGTTAACCACAACTCTTTCTTCTTCGGGGTGTGGACTGTAATTGTATTTGCATTAAATCTAGTATTTCCACAGCTGCTGCCAAAAGCAAAGAGCGCATAGCTGGTCAGGGAGCAAGTGTGTTGCCCATGACAGGGTGAAGTGCAAGGGAGAGCCGTGGTACGGGGCAGTGGCTGGGGGCGTGTTTATGGCCTTGCTTTTGCTGTAACCGCCAGCGCCAGGCCACAGGCTCGCCACGCCAGCGTGCATAGGTAAGAAGCGTGCGTGGTGAGGGATGGCTTGTGGGTGCTGCCCTATGCAGCCTCTGCCTGGGGCCTGTCTAGCTGGCGCTTTCAAGAGCTTGTGCTTTGTATGCAGGTGAAGCGGCAAGGCAGCCGGGGCTGGCAGGAGTTGCCTGCAGCCGCCGGCGCGGCCTGTGAGCAGAACATGTTGGCAGGGGCATTGCATCCCACTGCCATTGCTGAGGTTGTGAGTCCTGTACAGGGCAGCTGCCTGGCCTCCCTGCAGGCAGGGCTGGAGCTGGTCGTGCTGTCCCTGCCAGGTCGTGCGGCTCCTTCTGCAGGGACTGTTGGCTGCAGAGCCGCCCTTGCTCCTAGGAAGGGTTCCTGGGAAATGGACACGTGCTGCCTGTCAGATAGGGCTGTGTGAGCAGCCTGTCCTGTTTGTGGCTGGATCTCTGATCATATGGTACATGGTGCTTTTACTTTGCATAGCTGTGCACAGAGGCTAGCCCCTTTCCCCACACACCTGGTTTAGGAAAGCTTCAGGAAGACTTGGAAGTGGGGAACGCTCTGGAGAGCTGGGAGGGGAGAATGAGGGGCAGGCTTGGTGGCACCATCTGTGGTCAGGTGCAGGAGAGCCTTAGAGCCCAGCTTCAGAGTTCCTGGTAGGTGCTGGGAGGCCCAGCCAGTGGTGTTGGTTCTGCTGCCCAAAAAATTTTTGGCCATCTCTTCTTGCCATCTATTTTGGTGCCAGACAGCCATTAGCATGGCAAACCTACTTCCAGGAAGCAGATTTAGGCAAGAACATTTATTTCTGGCCTAGTTTTCCTTTGGATCATCAGGGCTGCGGCTTGTCTTGCTCTTGAGTGCTGCAGCCCTTCCTGGCTAGTGAAGTTGACTGCTTTCAGCAGCTTAAAGCAATTACAAAACTATAGCCTGGGAGGCATTGACTGCCCTGGCTTTTTGGGGGCATCGTCTGCAGTTTTTCACCCTCTCAGCAGTTCTGCATGGGCCCCAGACCTCACTAGCCTGTTGCAGTATCTGTGTGTTGATCTTGTGTCCCTGTGCAAGTGGTGGTGCCCTTCCTGTGCAGGGACAGTGGGGCAGGAGGGGGATCAAGGAGATGTCACCAAAAATAAGGGCTTAGATGAGTACTGATGGGTGGCCTATGGTGGGAACAAGTGTGGGTGCAAGAGCTGATCCTGTGGTGGAGCAGGGCAGCTGGCTTGGTTTCGGAGTGTGTGCGTGAAGCATGCTGCCCGCCTGGAAATCCTGCTACCTTCCCACATGCCCACAGCCACCTTCAGGGCGGCCTCCGGCTCCCCTTCCTGACTTCTGCAGTGCAGAGGCTTCTCACACGCTGGTGGGACCCGCCAGCTCCGGTCATTCCAACCTGCACAGCAGTTACTGTGCATGGGTCACGGAAACAAAGCGGCACTTCTGAAACCTCCGAAAGCGGGGGGTGGTGGAGGCGGCAGGGAGGGCCCACTGTGCCAGCCGAATGGGCGTTCAGAAGCTGCACCTCTTAAATAAAATACACTCGAGAAGTGTATTTTGCAGCATGATAAATCTCTTGCAAGTGGATGTGGCAATGACAAGCCAGGAGGAGAAGCGGGCCCCTCGCTGTGGCCAGGGCCGTAGGCTGACACACCAGCCTCTTCCTGCTGCGCTTTGCATTTCCTCCTTCTGCTTTGCCACACTCCGCGCGTCATTGCTGGGGAGACGTGCCAGCACCTCGTGGCACTGCCTGGCCTCGCTGTGGAGTGTGACCCTGTAGGTCAGCTGTGAGTTTTGGGCCTTTCTGGGAGCTGAGTGGTGTGTGTCACCTTCACCCCGTTGCCCTCCCAAGGCAAGTCTCCTTTCTCTGGCCTACCCTGAAACTCTGTGACTCAGGCAGTGGTATTTCTTGCTGGTTTGGATAGCCTCGTTGCCCGGCCAGAGCCCCGCAGGAGCTGGTGGGTGGGGGTAGTACGGCACTGCTGCTGTGGGGAGCAGGTTGTAGGTTGTGCAGCCTCTGAAATCAGCGTCTTGCCAGTGCACTACCATGTCCCGATGGGGTCCTGGCTGGCGAGCACTAGAGTTACTGGTGTAGAAGTAATACCAGGCTGCAGACAGTGACGGCCTTTGATTTCATGAGGGACCGAAGCCAGCAGTACAGGTCTGGCATTGCACTAGGAATGCGCTGCTAGCTACACTTGCCTTGGCACAGGCAACCGAGGATTCACGCTTGGAGCAGCGAACACAACTTCACGGGAAAATACGTTCAGCTAATTGGGTGATGAGCGAAAGCTGAGCAGCCAGGGGCTGGCCCAAAACCTGGGGCCAGAGTTTGCAGGGTTAACCAGGGCTGGAAGTCAACATCATGTGCAAATGAAACCTGTGAGTTAGGGAAGCTGGAGGTGGGGCTTTGGAGGCATTGGTACTGTTTTCCTGCTGGGAACAGATACCACCAGCCCGGCCGGTCTGGCTGGACTGGAACAGCCTTCAGCGTGCCTGAAGAGCTGCCAGATTGTCTCTGGGCTCCAGGAGAGCTGATGTGACTAGGCAGTGTGTCAGCCAGCTTGCTCATGGTGCTGCTCCCTGGGAAGGCGCAGCAGGGGGAGATGGAGTTTCCTGTCTAGACCCTGGTAATTGCAGTGAGGAGGGGTTTCCATGAAGCTCCTGCTCTTTCTCCTGTGATTACTGAAGCAGAAACCAGGCCACAGCTCTGTAGAAGAACACGTTGCTTCTGCCATGCATCTCGGAAAACGCAGTGACCGTCCGCTGCTCGCTCCCTCTCAGTTCTGGCTGTTAGTTGGAGTGGGAGCCAGCTGCCATGCTGGCTCTGGCACTGCCTGCTGTGAGCCTACAGGGGAGCTCCAGAAGTTTGCAGCCCCCAGCAGCAGGTACAGGGTTTCCCTTTACACTCAAGGGATGCTCTGTGAACCCAGGGATCAGTCTTCCTGGAAGCTACATTTGAATGGAAGGAGTAAAAATGTCAGGACCAGCCCAGATCCTCGTACCCCAGATACTACATGTCTGAGGAGAAGTGGGTGATGGAAATGTGAATTCCCTGAATCCTCACCTGCCTGGGCCTGCATTAAATAAAGAAATGGCATTAAACCGTGTCCCTTTGCTGTGTTGCTCTAGCCGCCCTGCTCCCCTGGGGAGGGCAGAGTGCCCTGCTGCGCAGGAGTGGGCAGCATGGATCTGCCTGGGCCATGACGGCCAGCACTGTGTCCTGCCATGTTAGTGCCCAGGGTCCCATGTCCTCAGGCAAGTGGGGCCCAAGCGGTAACCAGCCTGGCTTCCTAACAGGGGCTGTTTGAAATCCTGCTGTGTCGGGGGAGCAGGGCCCTCACTTGTAGCCTGCCTGCTCCTGGCTGTGCGTAGAGGGTTCCCTGTGTGGTGGCAAGGCTGCCTGCGGGCAGCCTCTGGAGAGCTGCTCTCTGGAAATAGCTTTTGCTGTCTGGTGGGCACAAGGGGGAGTGGGGAGAACAGAAAGCTGTTTCACAAACTGATCTAGTTGCATAAACAAGAAGTGGAGTAATAGTGAATGCATGGAAGTCAGCTCTGCTGATGCCACTCTCAGTCTGTGGAGCTCAGACACACGCAGATTTTCCGGAACCTTGCAGCCTTCAGATTCACTTCCCTAGATGTGATATTCCCTCGACGTCTGTCTGGGCAGTGTGAGAACGGCGTGTCAGTGGCACAAGTCCTGCTTGTGCGTCAGCAGGTCGTTGGTCGAGGGAACCCGTATTGCGCCTCCTCTCCCAGCAGTTTCCTGAAAAGCAGCTCTTGTAAGTGAGAGGGATCCCTTGTGCTTGGGGGCTGCATGAGAGGGACAAGGAGCCCTTTGCCGTACCCACAGCCCTGGCTGTGGTCAACAACCTTTGCTGGTTCACAAAAGCCCTTCAGTATTTAGAAGTGTGCTGGAAGAGATGTCCTCGTGGCATGGGCATTTCAGACGAGTGTACAGCAGTGTCACTGCAGGTCTGCCGTGAGAGAATGGGTGGGGAGCAATGACAGCAGGACTGTTCCACATGATAATGAATTGTCCTTCAGCGGTGTGGTTCCCAGCTCCAGTGAGCTTGCAGGAGTTACGGGGAGGCCGTTGGAGGGGCATCAACCTCGCAGTTGTTGGCTGTCACCAGCGGGCAATGGCCATGTCCTCTGGCTCACCCGCCAGCCCCCAAGCCGGCCCACAGGGCGGGAGGATGCTGCTCACTGGAGGCCAGCATGTGCTTTTGCTGCAGCCAGTGCCCATGGGTGCAGCCCGCCGGCAGCTGGGGGAATGTCTTGGAGCAGCACGTGGTGTTGCCCTTTCCTCCAGATCCCCTGCATGACTGAGCAGTGCTGAGGATCTCCGCTGTTCTCCTTTAGCTGTCCTTGTGTGGACTGGGCTTTGGAGGGCGTTCATGCCGTACTGGGCTCCTCTGCCTGTGACTGGGGAGGGGTTGGTGGAGCCTAGAGCAGAATGCCCTGTGCTGAGGCCCATACTAACCCTGCCAGTGCCTCTTGGAACCCAGCTTGGCCCAGAGGCCAAGCTCTACCAAGCTGCCCAGGCCTGTGGGAAGGAGCTCAGTGTGTGTCTGTAGCCACTGTGGCGTGGTGGTAGCAGCGGGCCCCAGCAGGCTTTGCTGGGAAGACGACCTTGCCAGGACAGCAAGCCCCATGTCATTGTGCTGCGGGTGCCACCCACAGAGTGCTCCCATGGTCCTCCGCCAGCCCAGCTCAGGAGAGCCTCCCGGGGGTCCCCCTGCCCATAGCAAACTCTCCCTGCAGCCGCCGAAGGCCAGGTCGGCACCCAGCAGCAAGGGCTGGGTGCACTCACACGGCAACGCCTCCTGTGGCCCGGCCTCCATGGGAGACTGTTGTGTCTGTCGGTTGGAAACCCAGAGAAAATAGTCAAAAGAGCCAAGCGCTGGTTTTTCCAGTCACCTAGGAGCACCCAGACTAGCAGGAAAAAGCGCTGCATGCTGGATTCCTATCTTGGGATGCACAGCTTTGGGCTGCTTCCCTGCCAAGCCTAGCCTTATTACACATGATGCAGGAAACACACGTATTTGGTGATGATGCCAGGGAATTTCTGATAGAAAGGAGAGTCTGAGTTCCAAAAACTGGCCTGGCGGGTAAAAGGAACTTTTTTACCCAGGTTTGCCCAAGGATTTGGCTGTTGTCTCACCATAAGGAGGTCTCAGCATGTTAATTCCTCTCCAGGCTCCCAGCATTACAGGATCTTATTTATTTTTTCTGCCTTGCCACCGTTAATGTATCCCACTTCTTGCAGCTCTGCTGTTGCAACAGCCCCAGCAGTTCTGAGGAGAAGATTTCAGAGGGAACAAAATTCAAAGTCTGTGTAGAGGTTGCCCAGGTTAAATATTAACACTTCCAGGATACCTCTGGAAACGAGCAACTGCCGTCCTCACTTTGGGAAGCCCGTAGAGTTGTGCTTGCCCTCAGCAGGCTGCTGCTGTCCCAGGCAGCTCTTGGCCCCAGCACTCTGGCACGCGTGGTCAGTGCCAGGGTGGGCCTTAACCCTCCTCCGGGATTTCTGCCTTGCAGCAGAAGAAGTCGTACCTGGAGCGGAGCGTGAAGGAAGCAGAAGATAACATCCGGGAGATGCTGATGGCCCGAAGGACGCAGTAGCTGTGTGGTTCCCCTGGGCTCCCGAGACACCCCTGGGTGCTGTCCGGGCACCCCCGCCCG
>NW_010240585.1:70570-77194 GCF_000690775.1 Eurypyga helias | reverse complement strand
AACCATTCTATGATTCTAGTATGTATTTCAGAGTTTTGTCTATACTTCATCGTTAGTTGGAAATCTTAACACTGGGTGCAAACATCAGATCTGATCAGCAGAACTCTGGAAAACTTCAGAAATGAGGTGGAGCAGAAACCTTGAAGATCTGTGCGACTCGAGCTTCAGAGGGAGAGGGCGTCTTCCTGTAACACTTCTGTGCTCTGTCTGATAGAATATGACATAACCTTCCTTTCATCAGCTAGAAGTCAGCCACAATGAAGATGTTTCCCTAGTGGAAGTTGTTTTGTGAAAAAGTACTGACAAAAAAAAAAAAAGATTGCTTTCATGTATATTTATCCTCTACAGTATTCTTGTGTCCTGATTTTGCTCAGCTTGGTAATCACAAGAATTATTCTTTCTACTTTGGTACTTCATTACTTTACAAATATAAATTACTTAGTTTCCATACAGCTACTTTACCTATATGTTAGGACATAGACCCACACTTCCTGTGCATTCCCCCCCCCCAAAAAAAAAACCAAACCCAAAACAAAACAACCCTTGTGGTAAGTATCTGAATATAATGTAAGAGTTGTGGCATACATATTTGTATCAGTCACTTTGCCCTCATTGAGGGCTTTTGCTCATGATTTCATTTCCCAGCTCATACTCATTCACTCTTTGCAGCTGAAGGTATGGCTACACAAATAACTTCCCTTGGTGGATGCTACCCGTAGCTTTATGGTATGTTGGCTATTTGGTGGTAATGCCTGTGTGAGTAGATTTGTCCCATCTGGTAAGTGCAGAGTAACTTTATTGTGCTTCTTGACGATATGTATCATAGGTTGCAAATCACACCCTAGTTGATTTGTACTAGGTGGATTTTTTTTTTTTTTTTTGGCTGTAGCACCAGCATATTTTGGAGTTTCCATGCCTTGAGATGTTTGTGGCTGCTCTTGACAGTGTGGACAGGTTGCCACGTGAAGCCAGACTTTTTGTATGGAGGCTGCAGCTAGTATATGGCACTTTATTTTTGACCTTGTATGCCTGTTGGGTGTGTCGACCTCACTTCTTACTGCTTTCTTCCTTGAGACTAAACCTCTTTTCATCTCTTGGGGCATGAAATCAGTTACTGGAAGCTTCCATTAACAACCAAATTAAAACTATAGTTGAAATGGAACGAAAGAATGTGTTTATGAAATACAGAGAACAAATATAAAGAAGAAACCCCAACATTGAAGCTCAAAGTATCGCTATCTACTGGTTGGATAAAGTCATTGTAGCAGTATTTGGGGTGTCAAGGTTAGCATTCATTGACCTATAAGAATGTTGGTGCATGTTGGTATGGTGTAAACTTATAGGTGTAATAGCTCTGTTAGCTATCTTTACTAGCTTTCCTGGGTGTGCATGATTTTATTGTGCATGAAGGCTATGAAAACAGGGCAGCAGCGTTTGAGACAGAGCGAGAACAGTTGATGCTGTTGCAGTTGCATACAGATATTTGGGCCATGACTTTTTAAAACATCAGAAACAACCAGACTGCTTATTGAGAGGATGGTGCATTAAGGAGACCATGAGCAAATTGCCCCTCGTTTGCCAAAAGACAATGTTGCTTGGGAACTGTTCAGGGCCTTTTAATGTAGTTGGGTCTCCAGCTGTTGGATCTCTGTTCCAGAAGAGAGGAAGCTACTTCGTCACTGAGTAGGTCTGCCCGGACTGGCCTGAAACAGTGGTCTCCTGACATCTCCCTTCTGTCCCCAGGGCTGCCTCTATCTGCAGCCTACAAGATTGCTGTGCGTTATGTGCAGGGCTGGCTGCTCAGTGCACCTGGCGCCAGGCTGGGGGCTCGGAGCCTGGCAGGCAGTGTGTGGTCAGCTTGTGCCCGCTTTGCTTGCTTGAGCGGACAAGTCCTTACTTGCAGAAGTTCAAGACAGCAAAAGGGAGGGAGTAAAGCTGCTACCTAACTCCTGTCTCTGTCCTTGAGAATGTCTCTTCTTTTATAGCTTCATGGTGGAATAACTTTCTTTGTAATCTTATTAAAGGCAATATATTGAGGTGTGGTGTGGGTTTGGCGGTGTTTATTTGTTTAGTATTTCCTAGCAGTCACTTTGGACGACACTTCTGTTTGTGCACAATATCTCAGTTGTCATCTAATTTACATATCTGCAGTTTACAGAACCTATTAGGTTGGAAAAGACCTTCAAGATCATAAATCCAACCATTAACCTAACACTGCCAAGTCCACCACTAAACCATGTCCCTAAGCGCATCATCCACATGTCTTTTAAATATCTTCAGGCATGGTGACTTAACCACTTCCCTGGGCAGCCTGCTCCAATGACAACCCTTTCAGTGAAGAAATTTTTCCTAATATCCAATCTAAACCTCCCCTGGTGCAACTTGAGGCCATTTCCTCTTGTCCTATCAATTGTCACTTGGGAGAAGAGACCAAAACCCACCTCTTTGCAACCTCCTTTCAGGTAGCTGTAGAGAGCAATCAGGTCTCACCTGAGCCTCCTCTTCTGCAGGCTAAACCACCCCAGCTCCCTCTGTGATGCCTTCCAGGACTTGTGCTCCAGACCCTTTCCCAGCCCTGTTGCCCTTCCCTGGCCATGGTCCAGCACCTCAGTGTCTTTCTTGTAGTGAGAGGCCATTAGCAGTTAAGGCATTTCAGAGAGGTTTGACCTGCTTCACACTTTATTTTCCCTTTGGGTTGCAGAAGGCTGGGCTTTATCATGTGGTTGGGCTTTGGGACTGCATGGGGCTTTGTGTGGCTGCCATATTGAGCCCAGGTGGAGTTCTGCAACCTCTCACTGGTTCTGTCCATGCTTTGGCTTTTTATAAAGCACTTGCTGGCCTCTGGAAAGTGTGTGTGGGCTCCTGCACCACTCCTGGAGGCTTTTAGTGCCCAGAGGTAATGCTTGGAGAATCGCCAAAGTTGGCTGAGAATGTTAACCAGAGTGTTTTGCGGAGTAGTTCACTTGAAACACTCCTATTTTCATGGCTTTCTCCAGCTGTAGTCTTACACTAAGCCATACGTGATTTTGAAATGGTTGACCATATTGAACTTTAAATAAATAGAAGTATAAGAGACTGTTTTTGAAACTTTTTTTTTTTTTGTTAGACTCGCATATCTCAGAAATGCAATTCCAGTTGTATTGGTAAAACTCTTAGCTTCATTTGATGAAGCAACTTGTTTAGGTTTGGAAAACTTGAAGCTGATAAGGACCATCAGTGATCAGTCAAAAGCCCATCTTTGAGTTGCCTTTCAGGTCACCTGGGCTGGAGATAACAGGCTGTGGTTCTCAGCGTTTGGTCTGATGGTCTGGTAGCAGAGCCATTTTTAGAAAGCTTTTATTAACTGACACAGTTTCAAGGAGATGTGGAGCTCCTCTGTATTGCTTTCAGATGAGCTAAGGGTGGATTTACAGTATGCTGAAAATAACAAGTAGTGCTCGTTTTCTCACTGAGTAACATGTACCCAGAGAAGGGAATGGCAGGATGTGAGAACAGACTGCAGGATGGTATAAATTATCATTCAATTCTGCTTTGATCCTTTTTTTGGTTAGTATTATTTCTGCATGTCATATATTAAATATATGGTAATTACACATTTGGGGATGAAATGTGTTTTAATATCCTGTCTGCTGTTCTCTCTGAAAAAAAAAAAAGGTAATATTGTTAGCATTTTGCTGATTTGATTTCAGATCTAAAAGTTAGAAATATTGCCATAGAATCAAAGGCAACCATAGTGTAGAAAACAGTGAAACAAAATACTACGGATTTTCATTTAATGGCTTTCCTCTGCAGAGCTGCAGCTTTGCCACCGTCTTTCAAGAAAGTCAGAATTTTCCTTCGGTCCCATCAGGGTAGTCTTTTCATGTTTGTATACTTAAACTGTAAAAGCTTTGGGAAAGACCAGATATGTGGGAAAAGCCAGCTGTGCATTCTGAGTCTGCATGGGAAGCTGTTACTGTTGTCAGCATCCATGCTTTGATGAGGGTCTAGGAACTTTTGACAGCTAACAGACATCAAATCATCTTCCAGGCACTTGCTTAAGCTTACAATAACCCCCTTCCATTCCACTCTGCCCCACCCTCCCCCCATTTAGTCAACAGCTTTCTTTTTGTAATGTAGACTGTGCTTTCTTACCACGTTTATGTATAAATATAAGGAGTGGGAAGTCGTAAAGGGCTAAATATTTGTACCCCAGTCAATGTTTTCCAGGATTCTCTGTTTAATGGCCTTTTGTTAGTCTTTCCCACAAAACATTGCCTCTCTCTCCCTCATATCTGCTTGGATCCTTTTTAAACTTGGTGGCAATCTTTTGCCATTTAATACATTAAATTTTCACGTATATGTTAAATTTCCATGTATATTTCAAGTGTGCCCAACTTGATTAGTCTTTTCTTTCTCCTGCAGTGTAGCACATCATTTTCGGTTTCACTGAAAATGATGTTCCAGTTTTTGTTCCAGTTACTATCTAACTTCACAGGAAAATCCCCACACTCTGGTCTTGTTGAGGCAGGCCTGTGCTGGCCTGGTAAGTCTTGCATTACTGAAGACTGCGTTCAGTTTTGTCTTAATGGTCAGGAAGCATCAGATCTAGTTCATTATTCTTTAGAGTAACAAAGATTTAGCTCAACTGAAAGAGCTAATGCTGGAATTAGTCAGATCTGAATACTGTGCTGACAAACCTTACTTGAGGTGAGGTTTTTTTTTTTCTTACTTGTAATAAGAGGAATGTAATTCCCTGTTTTTGATACCTAACTTTTTTGCGTTGTTTGTCTAAGTGAAATTCATGACCATGATCAGAGGTAGTGTGTGTTGAGTGAATGACTAATAATATGTAGGTGGAACACCATGTGATTAATTTGGGAAAATCAGAGTTTCAGTAGTAGTGAGCCTTGCATGCAATCATTTACTGCAGCACCCATACCTGCAAGAGGTTAATACACATGCAAGTTCTTATTGCGTTGTGTAGGCAGGCACTAGAGCACCTTCTCTGAGATCTGGAGGAGGGGAAAATCTGAATGTTTTGATCAAAAGTATCCATGTACCGTCCAAGATGGTCCTTTCAGTGGTTGGCTCTGTAGTTACCAGTGGAGTATTTGAGAGCAGTTGGGAGCCTTTAGGTGATGCACCAGAACTAGTAAATGGCCTGTGCATCTCATGCTTTTTCTTTGGAGTGGTGAGATATCAAAGAAGAGAAACACCCAACACCTTCCCCCTCCAAAAAAAAAGGAGGAAAGATAATTTAATAGGGTTGTATGTAAATACTGGTTCTGTGATATGGTTAAAAGAGGTTAAGTGATACAGTGTGTGATGCTGAAAATTGCCTTGACAGATAAATATAGTGTTACTGACGTAAGCATAAAATCTTAAGTTAAGAGTTTTTGGCAGACTTTTTGTGTGTGTTTTGGTGCGTAAGAATAAAAAAGGTGGAGAAAACTACAACTGATACTCCTGCAAAAACAGCATCTCCATGTCTGGTCTGTCGATGTCCTCACTTCTCACTATCCTGAATCCGGTCTCTGTATGTTACTGGCTAATCTTGAGGCAGATTTCTTTCCTGCTGTTTTCTATGTTTTGCTGGAAGAGTTTTACTTAGGAGGAGGAAGCTCTGAGGCTTCCTCTTTTGAGCTGACCTCATGGTTGCTGGTTGGCCCCTGGAGGGCCCCACTTCTTCCCAGCCTCACTGGGGCTGCCTGGGAGGCCACCTTTTCCTGCTGCAGTGTTGGGAGAGCCTCACCGGTGCTCACCTTCCTTTGACACCCCTCTTTAATCCTCCGCCATGAGGAAGAGGAGGGAAGGGACTCCCAGGTGGGCTGGTTGGAAGAAGGGACTTTCCTGCCCTTTCCCTGGGGACATCTGAACAGCTCAGTCCAGGAGCTGCTCCTCCATCTCTAGAGGCTCCATGAAACATAGTGAGGGGTGATGACACCTTGTGGGCTGCCCAAAGAAAGTGTCAGGCCAAAGCAGGTTTTCCAGAGAAGAGCAGAAAGGGTTTTTTTTGCAGCCTGTGGTGCAGATTAGCAGTGCTGGGCTCAGAAGAAAATAAAAAGGCAAGCCAAGCCTGGCCAGTATAGTTTTTTAACTTGAGTTTTTCAAAGCAGATACTAAATACAGAAAATTCTTCTACCCCTGTTTGCATATTTGAATATAGAGGATTCATTTATGTGTATTATTCTCCCTCCCATGTTTTCCTCAAATAATTGAGAAAGCGTCTCATGTCTGTTGAGGCATTTGACCAAGAGATCTGTGCTGAGAATAAGATGGGCATCCTTAAGACAGAGTATGTAGAAGTCTTGCGAGTCTTATCCAGCCCTGGATTACACTTTTTTGGTTTTGATGTACTGTTTTGTTCTTGGCAGTTTCTTAGGAAGGGCCTTTTGTATTTTGGTTTTGCACAATCATCATTAGTGGCAGTGTGAGTGAAACACAAGAATTGTTGGAAAACCAGGTCTCTAACCGGAAGAAGTCTATATCATGCACTTAAGAGTACAGAAGGAAATTACTGTGCTCAACTGCTTAATAATATATAAAATGTATGTAGAGTATATGGAAATTTATTTTTAAAGTGGAGAAAGGCATTCTGAGTAATAAAATATGCATATATGCCTCTGATTGTAAATTCCTTTA
>NW_010240585.1:18345-70539 GCF_000690775.1 Eurypyga helias | reverse complement strand
GCTGAACCGAGCCAGAGTAGTTTATATCATTTGTTACCAAATAATATGTTCTCCCTTGGTAGAAATCATATCATAAAATCTCAAATTGGGGTAATTTGATACAATTGAACCAGAAATAAATTAAAACTGACAAATCTGTCATAAACTGTAAGTGTTAATAGAATCTTAATCTGAGCTTTCATGACTTTGTCAAAACCAATAATTATCAGCAGCTAGCGCTGGAACTGGCTGTATCATACTGCAGGACTGCAAAGGGTTTTAAGACCCAGCTGTGAAGTTGTATGCTTCTTAAAATGTCTTTAGGAGAAGGCATATTTTGGATCAATTAATGAAAAGATGATATTTTTTGATGTTTGTTTGAAAATAACGTTCTTTTACCGCTAACTTAATTTCTTTATTGAAATACACTACTGAATATGTCAGTGATGAGTGGGTAGAATTTGGACATAAAGCAAGGAACAACCATATTCTGTATCTGTCCCTCAAATGTCTGTTGCACTCATTTTAACGTGTGACATGTTTTATGCCTCACATTGGAGTGGTCTTGCTAAAAGGCAGCGGTAATAGAGGTTTGGGGAGACCGGATGAATTCCCAAGATTTTAATCAATCGTCTTTGATCTTTTCTCCCTGCACATGCTTCTGTCAACTCCCTCCCCTGTGGCAGCACTGTTCCTTTCTTCTCCTCCCTGTGCACCTGTAAAAATTGTTACTAATGAAATAAATTCAGTGTCAGTGCACCCTCATAATAGACAAGGCAGAAAAACATGATTTTAGCAGAATGAGACTTTCAACATTGCACCAGAATTCTTGTTTCATAGGTGACACACATATGGAATCAAAGGCGTTTGTGAGTGACAACTTACGGAGATGACGGGGATATCACAGCTTTGTAGCAACCAGATTAACAGAAATATTTCTGTTGAAAGAATGCTGTAGAATTGTGGAAGTGCTTCATCAGAACCTTTCTTCCTTAAAATTCAGTACAATCTACATCACTTCAGGGGCAATTATGTTGAGTCAAAAGAATAAACTGTCAAGGTAAATTATTCTCTGGGGTTTTTTTAAATTAATTATATTTTTTACACTCAGAGCCACCTCAAAGGGGGGGGGGGGAGCATTCTCCAAAGAAACCAAATAAGGTAAACTCAGGTCTCATCATGACTCAGCAATTATTTGTGGGATAGGAAGGGGTGGTGGGGGTAGTAGTAATTAATGTTTTGTACCAGGCCAAGTAAATTTGGCATGATCCCCTCTTGGTAGTTGCCTCTTTTACATGGGAGGAGTTTTTAAGGGAATCGTGACTTGAAACATAACCATAAAATTGTGAATTTATGAATGATCTCCAACTGCTAGTATGCTTGGAATAAAAAAAAAAGAAGTAGAAAAAATTGAACTCTTCTGCTAAAGCAGAAGTGAAAAAACAATGCAACTTTTCTTCTTCTAGCAAGAAAACGCTTGAGTACCATAAGGAGCAATGTTCATTCATTTCATCAAACAACTTAACTTTCCAAACATTGAAACAGCGTGGAAATGGTAAATACGCTTATATAATACACTAGTCATTATATCCTGTTGTTTTTGTGATGTAGGATGACCTGTGGCCATCTGGGTTCCAAAATGGGTCTGTTCTTCCTGGAAAGCAACTTAGATTATACATCTAGGAGGTTTATCTATGCATATTTTATAAGAAGGCTGTAAGGGTTTTTCTCCCTCTTGCCCCCAGCCATTCAGAAAACTTTCATTTCTTAACAATTTTGCTGAAGGTGAATCAGCAGCAGATGTAGTTATCTCTGTCGTTGCAAAGGTCACTTCAGAATCTGGGTAAGATCATTTTATGAGAAGAGGTGCATTGTAGGTATGATTTACCTTCCCCACCTCCACTCCACCCCCAGCCCCCAGTTGATATGTGACCTGAATCCATAATATTTACTTATTTTTTTAAGAAAAGAAAGATCTGAAGTTCCTCTTCAAAATACTGCTTTTAGCATATTAGAACAGTGACATACAATACTTTTTTTGGTGTTAACCATGACTTGAGGTAGTACAACGAAGTGTAATTCCCTAGTGATAGTAATGAAAATAAGTCCTTATTTAAAACAATACCAGAAACCTTAAATGGTTTTTTTATTGTGGATACTTGGAAATTTTATGATGTCATTTTGGCCATGTATTCCAGTCATACTGTGCAGGAGGTGATGTAAAATATTTCTGACAAATTTGGCTCGGTAGCAGCTGGCAGGGAAGCAGGCAGGAGAGTGCTTTCTGGTCTGCAGGGCTTTGGCTGGTCTGGGCTGTGGGCAAAGGAAAGGTCTGAAGGCCAAGATGAGCAAGAGACTGAGGTTCTTCTCTGAAGAACTGCACTTCTTGAAATTTGAGTCCTCAGCTATGAAACACGAGGAACCTAAAAGGTTTAGATTGTGTGGGTTTTGTGCCTTTTTTGAGCAAGACTTTATCTTCTTGAGCAGGTGGGATCAACCCATTACAGCTGTAGGGTTGGGTGTGGGTGTTGTGTGTTTTGTTTTGTGTTGTTTTTTTTTTTTAATGCTAACCAGTCACTCATGGATAACAGAGTATTAGAGGAGCTTGTTTTAGACTTAACTCAAGCGATGTTCTTTTGTACCTCCCAGATCCTTTCCTGTCTGTCTGCCCATTTCCCATCTCTCCCTGGCCAGCTCTCTCCTGCCTGCACCCTGTCTTACACATGGGAAGGTTGTCTTAGAACTGGTTGGGAGCTGCACGCGTGCTGCATGGTAGGACAAAAAAGGAGTATTCCAGGAGAAGAAAACAGAACAAATCATGGCTTCTTGAGCCAGATTTATTTACTATTTGTAAATGGGTGAAACTATGTTAGTTTATATTAGCTGGCAACTTGACCAGTATCTTTATTCTGAGGTGGAAAACATGATTTAACTGAAGTCACGTAATAGTGATGGAGACGACAAGACTGTAACAACAATGACATGTGGAGTCTAAGACACAGTTTAGTGATTCATGAGGATAACCTGGTAGTTGATAATGTTGTTCTGATGGTGGTTGGCTGGGTATTTCTAGGTATAAAAGGGCAGTGGCACCTCCTTACTTTAAAAATACAGACACCAGTCCTGGTGTCAGTATAAGAAGAAAAGGCAGGACAGATGTTGCTTTTGTAATGAGTTCATAAGGATTTTTTCTTAATCACATAAATTTAGTCAAATGATTTTTGAAACAAACTGTAAAATTGATGTATGTGAGACATCTGGCTCATGCTTAACTTTTAGTTTGCAGTTGGTATTTTATGCATGAGAGCAAATAGGTGGTCATGATTGAGAGGCTTTCAAAAGCATCAGCAAAAATTACTGGTTTCTGAAACCCTAATGGTAAGGGGATGATTTATTTTATTATAATTGATGTTTTCTCCAACTCTTTAATGATTGTAATTTCTAACATACATTTTACATTTTATTTCAGGCCTGTAAATCTGGTAATGCTGAGGTAGAAAGTTAAATGTTGAAACGGAAAGGGGTATGAGTGGCAATAGGCTGCTTGATACTTTTCTTGTTTCTCTGTATGAAAGCTTGTGAAATCCAGTGAAAATGTTGCAGAAATTCATCTGATTTGTCACCTGCTTTGATTACAGAAGCTTTAATCAAAATCTTTCCAACAACTGTGTGACTGAGTGGAGCTGCATGCTGGCTGGTCTTGTGCTGGCCTCTTGAGGGCCTTGAGCTGGTGGGTTTGTTCTCTCAGTATCTGCTGTCAGCATGAAACATGGTAGCTGCAAGAAAACTTATGTGATGGCAAGGCCTTATTTTTTTATAGGTTAGATTATGTAAGTAATCTATATAGTATAGTGATTGGAATACTTGTTCTGAAAGAAGGAACTTTGATTCAATGCCTTTGTCAACCTGAGTGACTCACAAAGGAGATTTTGCCCTGAGATGCTGGTAGCAGGGTCATTCTTATTCCCTGATAGTGAAGCTATGCAGGAAAGAATCGTTCAAGATTCTTAGAACCAGAATAGACATGTGGAAATCCTCTAATCCAGTGCTTTAGAGAATTTGGCTGGAGGACAAAAGTCTCCAGTTCTGATATTCAGGACTTCATTTATTTCATTTTAAGTGGTAGTTGGGTAAAATGTGTAAATAGTATTGGGAATGGTCTCAGGTATCCCCTCTTTCAGTGGAGAGCTCCTATCACTAAGCTACAAATTGCTTTGTATTGTCTCTTTGTGGCTCCATAAATCCTGTGTTCTTCAAAGGATCTGAAAGCCTGACCTGCCTCTTGCCTTGTTTGCTTCCATTCCAGTCTTCCTGCCTTCCCTCCCTTGGTGGCCACAGCCCTCTTCTGGGTTGCTGCTCTGCTGAGTTGGGGATTGACCCATGTCTTAGGAAGTGCTCTAGCCTTTACACCATTGAATACAATATATTAAAAGATTTAAAATGTATTTTAAAACTCCCAAACAAAAAGAAAGCATTAAAAAAAAAAAAAAGCTCAAGCCCACAAAAGAGACTTGGGCACCTTGGAATCAGGAAGGATATGGCATCCTGAAACCCAGGTGCATGTATGTGGATGCCAGGCTGAAGGCCACAGAGAGTCCCTAACCTGAGGGATGTGAGCAGTTTCGGATGCCCCACCATTCTGAAGCAGGGTACCCAGCTTGCCTGCCACTCGCTCGATCCTGTGACTTACACACCAGGGCTCCTCACTCACCCTGTGCACTACTTAGGGAGCCTAGGCATGCAAGGCAAGGCTGCGGATTTGCTCCTCTTGGAGCCAAGCTATTATAAGTTTCAGTCCTCCACAGGGTCTGGATCCCACCCAATCCTCTATCGTTAAACAGCAGTGATCCTGTTTCTTTCAATAGGTTTTTAAACAGGCCTGAGAGTCATGTCTGATGAATTCCTTGCTGAAGGAGCAGCCTTAGCACAGCACTGCCGCATGTGTATCTTTCTGGAAACCTTGTGAAGCAGTGTTCTCTCAAACTAGTTATGGTCTGTCTTTATTCTGGTAAACCAAGGATGTGAAGGTGCTTGGCAGATGGGTTTTACATTTTGTGCAGAACCAGCCCATCAGTTATCAAAGCTAGCCACTGAACGGCACAATGCACGTGCTGTGTGTACATATTAATAGTTATATTAAAATCCTCACAATGTTTCATTTTCATCCTGCATTTAAAAAAAAAAAAAAACCACCACAGAAAACTGACACACTTATTTCTTTGCAAGGTTTTCTCCCATTTTAATGTCTGCTATACTTATATCTGCTGACAAGTGTCCCCAGAAGAGTGTTAGGAAATGTCTAGTGATATTTCCATGATGTGACAGGAAATCAGAGCCTATATGGACGATAGGCCCTGGTGCAGAGCAGAAGTCAAATAGGCAGATATTAGTATCATCTTCAGCACTGATGGAAAATCAGAGTTAACCATACACACCTATGAGAATAATATGGGCCAATCCTTTCTCCATAACATGAGGGGAATGAAAACGGTGACTGTCCAAGTACAGTTCAGTTGGACTTTCAGTCTGTTGGCTGCTTGGCTCTGTGTGATTCTCAGGTGGTCTGAGAAAATTAATGTGAAATGGATGTCTATAATCAGGGTGACTTTGGTGCTTTGATAGTGTCTCCTTCAGCACCCTTCCCCTGCTATATGTGAGTGAAGTTTTATTTTTTTATTTTCCCACAGCCTCCTAGGTTAAAGAAAGGAAATAGTAGAATAAGCTCTTGGGTGCTTTGAGGCTGACAGCTTTAGACATCTGGTCACTGTATCCGGAGTGACTTCCGTGGCCGGTTTTGTGATTTGGGAGATTCCTGGAAAATCCAAGCTCGGGGTGGAAGTTGGAGTAATCAGTTCTGGATGTCGCATTGTAATTGCAAACTACACCATGCATTTGGGCAATAGTGATGAAGCTTAACTGTCTTTAGTGAAATTGTACTAGGTAGATAGTAGTTGAAGTGGAATTTGGTCTCACAGCTAAGTCAGTTGCATGGCTAATGTGTATCACAACATCCAGCCAGTTTTGGCTCTAAGAGGGACTGCTGCTCTACTAATCAGAGTAAAAACATTCTAGCTGCTGAATACAGAAGGTAACAGGTGACTGTGCAATGGGCAAAACTGATGAAAAGAGGACTTTTTTTTTAATGAACAACCAGCTCTGGGTTTCCCATGCTGAGATGGGTAGAGGACAAAGCTGACTTCACCCTGGAGTCACAGGGTACCCGTGCTGCACTGCTGCTTTGCTCTTCTCTCTGGTTCATAAAGCTGTCCTCTCTTTTCACAAATTCCTCTTAGGGTGCTGCCTCAAGGATGAAAACATGCTCTTACAGCACCACTTGCACCATTCCCTATCAAACTTACATAGGTTATTCCATATTTTCCAGTTGCTGTTGCACTTGGCAGCCGAGGGGAGACCACTGTCACATTTCAAAGCAATGATATTTTCTAGTAACTGTAATGGGAAAAACAAGAATGATTGTTGGGGAAGTGGATTTAGTTTGTCTTGTCTTAGTCCAAAGACATTAGTGGGTTATCAGTAATTCAAATGTCTTTTTTCCACACTGGTGTCTGGCAAAATTGAAAATAGAAACTGTCAGCCTCCTGATTGTCTGATTATGTAAAACCATCAGCAAACCCAAAACAAAACTGTTATGATAGGATTATGCATGTGCATATATTTTGCTTGGGGATATTTTAATAAGGTTTTCAAAGGAAGTTCACTTTCAGCTTTAGATATTTAGTGTTTTGGAGACTGAGCATGAAAAATAACAACAGTCTTCCAAATGTAAACTCATTTTTAATGCTGCTACAGGTTGCAGTGGTCATTATTGAGGCAGCTAAAAATACTTAATGAAGTAATTAATTAAAAAAAAAATACCCATGTCAAAATTATTTAATTTATAGGGCAGGAAGATTTTCAGCCTGTTGCCCAAATGAAAACTAAAATATCAGTCTTAGGATATCCTCTACTGAAAGAGTTTTTGGATTTGGATCAGCTGGTGTCTGTCTATACAAAAGACATACTGGAAGCAGCTCATCTAGTGAGCAATAGGAAGGTTAAGATCCATGCCACTGTTGTTATCCTGTAGGGCTGAGGACTCCTGGTTCCAGTCTAACAGAATGAAGAAATAATTATGAAGCCTGCAGGTCATTGCTATATGTAGTACTAATATACGGCTTATAGTGATAAAAAGAGTAAGTTATTGTCTAGATATCAGTCAGGTTTACTTTTGTGCTTATTGTATAAAATTGCAGCTTTGCTTTTGCTCTCGGGTACTCCGTTTAGAGTGATTTCTGTAGTGTACGAACCTGGTATTTCATTAGGCTTAAACATCTTCCATTTCTAGGTAAAAGGAAGTTTTCTTAAGTAAAAAGATACAATGTTACTTCTGATCAACTTATTTGTTGTCTTAAAACATAGCTTTACATTAAAACCAGTAGCTTTTTGAAAGTGAACTAGAGTAAATAAAGTGAGTTTAAACACCACTTTAAAAAGTTCTGACAGTCAAAAGGGAAGAGAAAAACTGTCTGTGTCCATTTCAAATGTTACAGTTGTATTTTGCTTACTTATAAATGCAAACGACTTTTTCACTTATCTATAAAATTTAAACCTGGGCATCCCTGTAATAAAAATACACATTAATAACCCAGATTACTACTTGGCATGCAGTGAGTGATTGATGCAGAATTACTGATAGACCTGATTTAGATAAGTCTGTTTACCCATGGACTCCATTTTAGTGAATTTTATGGAAAAGAAAACCTACATTTTTGAGACAAAACAGTTTTCACCAATACTGAGCAAGTTTTCCTGGGTATAGGTATTGAGAGTGAATTTTATTCCTTCTAAATAAAAGCATGAGACTTTGTGGGATCCCTACAGAGCTCAGATGGCCTGTAATTCAGTCCCAGAGCCCCAGAGGCACTGGGGCTGCATCATGACAATCCTTTTCCGGTTTATATTCTTGCCTCCAAGCCTGGATGGGCAGCCTTGGTCCTCAGGGCTGTCTGCAGTACAAAGATACTCAGCACCGACTTCTCAACAGGATTTGTTTCTGGAGGCTCGGCCTGAAAGACAGATTGCCAAATTCATGCCAGCTACGTTTGCCTGTGCCACTCTGAAAAGTGACTCTTGTTATAATTACATTTTGTGAATGTGACTGGGTAATTCCCCCAAAGTTCATACTGATCTTGGCCTTAAAACGTGGAGTTGTCTAGTCAGAAGTTGTCATTCAAGTGTATTGGTAAAATAAAAAAAAACTTGGTGGACTGAAATTGTACTGGAGAGTTGAAATTTTTTTCTTAAAAGAACCTCAACAAAACAAAAAAAATCAAAACAAAACAAAAAAAACCCCACAAAACACAAAAACACCCAACCAAAACCACACCCAAAAAAACCCCCGAAACCCAAACCAAACAAAACCCCCCAAACCAAAAGAAAAAGCTAAACTCAAAACCAACCCTCTCTGGTGTGTTACAGACATTTGGTTTCTTTAGGTTTGATTGTGGGGAGTTGCCTTTTTTCCTCCCTGTAGCAGTCCTCTTTTAAGCTAACAGATTTCAGCAAATAATACTGTGTACAGTGAAGAATCATAAATCTTCTGCTTTGACCACATCCTGGTCAAAGGATGTACTTTTTAGCACATCCTCTAGTGAGGGGTTGTTAAGAGTGAAGAATCAAATCACCAGCTCAGCTAATGCCAAGACAATTTCTCGAAAGTGCTGTGTTGTCCACCAAAGTTTTTTCTGAACAATACAGAGACACCGATTTTTGTTCCTTAGATCAACTTTTAATGTGTGTTTCCTGCTGCAATTGCTAATGATCTGAACAGAATTAGTTGGCTGCATTGTGCTGTCTCCCTTGATTTCAGTAGAGAGAAACAGATCATATGGGGGGAAAAAAAGGGTAAAACAAACTACAGAATAAAAGCAGAGCCTGTGATTATCCTTTTTTCCCCAAAAGGACCAATGAAGTTTCACTTGAGAATCTCAGAAAATCATAATTCAGCTGCTGGGATGTTTGTGGAAGCTGAAGAGTTTTAGTGGACATTTTGCAGTGGTGCCTCAGTGGGAACAGTTATGAAAGGTGCCATCTGAAACTGCTTGAGAGTTTTGTATTTATTAGTCTGTCCGCTGAATGAATGATGGAGGTGTGGGTTTAAGCTACTGTGCAAAAGATCTGAGAAATTAACTTTGTGAATATACTGCCAGCAGCATTCATCAGCAGATTCCTCTATTGCTTGACTTCACGAAGTAATGTTCTTTGTTGACACCAATGGTTAATTATTACGTAGCAGCCATGAAGGAGGACAATTCAGATTGCTGGATGAATGTGTTTCTTTTAGGTGAATCTGTATTACAGTCTTTGCAGCTGTCACACTATATAAGTGTGATTTTCACAGTTTTAGAGTAGAGAGATTTTGGTATGTCAAGTTATTGATTCAAATAAGCTGCTTTTTTTCCAAGAGCTTGAGGGTCAGGATGACTTGCTCATGCTCAAGCCCTGCTAGTGTTCAAATAGTCTTACAAGACCAACTACACTCCATTCTCTTTTCCTGCAAAGATGAGTGGGAACACACAAGAAGTAAAAACTAATGAGAACATACATGAACGGCTAATAAAGAACATACACGAACTGTGCTGTTAAGGAATCAGTATTTATCACCTTCATCTTTCAAACTCTTGTAAGCTGACTTTGGCTGAAAGTAGGAATAGCTCAGAGTAACAGCTGAGTAAAATGTAGTTTACAGGGGTCTATGTCTTGTGCTCACGGGCTCTGCTGCAGCCAGTGGCTTTGGAGAGAGGTGAGGGGAAGTCAGAGCCTGTCGATAATATATCTGTAGCTGAATTACACAAGTAAGTGATAGAAATAGGACATCATTATTACTATTATTTTAAGCAAAGCAGGGCTTTAATTAACAGGAACTTATTGTTTCCAACCAGAAGACCAAATACTTTCCCAACAGATTATTATTTTAAGCAAAGCAGGGCTTTAATTAACAGGAACTTTGGTCTTCTGGTTGGAAACAATAATACTTTCTCAACAGATTTACTTGAAAAGTTGTTTTCTCAAATGAACTGAGATGTATCGGTTTATAAATTTATTTTACAATAATCAGTTTAATTTTCAGATGGTGATTCTGAGGCCCAAAGGGGATATCAGGGCACAGCTTTGTAAGTATATCTTTACTCTTTATCATTTTCATCTGCGGGTTTTTGTTTTTTGTTTTTAGAGCGAAGGAAGTACTCTGCATTTTTTGAAGTGGTGGTAGTTTCTGGCTATCTTCAAACCTGTGACTGAGTTTCCCTTTGTGGTTGGCATTTGTCTGTGTAACTTCTGCAGATCCTGGATGAAAAGAGGCATGGAACCTCTGCTCCTTGCTGAGACAATGTATGTCAAGACTTTCAAGACGTAACTGATATTTTTTCATCAGAGTAATTTAGGTTTTTCTATTTTCCTTGTTAAACTCACAAATTAGCTATTTGAAATGTTTTGCTGCTCTAAAATTCTCTCTGTAGAGAACATTAATTTGCAAGCAGCATCAGTAATTTAGCAGCATACATTTTACGGTTGGCAGGGCTGGTGTGACTCTGGGGAAATATTTGTACCCTTCTATAGTTATTTCTCTGCATGTTCGCTTTGTAATCGATGAAATACCACAGTGGGCAAATCAGATACATTTAACAGGACAGCAGCATCTTTCATCACTCAAGATCTTTTTTTCCCGTGCCTGCTGCTATTGCTGTGTCGACTGAAGAAGTTCAGCTTCCTCCTCCTTCCAAAACAGAGACTAGATGCACTTGCTATTACTGAGATAGTCAAGAGAGTTCAGCTGCAGTGTTATTAACCATCTGCAGTGCTGTCAAACCCAAACAGCTGAAAAAGCACAATGCAAAATCAGCTTCTTTGCTATTTGAAGTTTACCCTCTAGTTTCTGAGCACAAACAATTTTCTCCAGCATTTTTGTGACCATAAAAATGAAAACTTGAGGGTCACTTGATCCGATCAAGAATTTGCTTGTGCTGAAATTGTAAGTAGTATTTGAAATAGTGAGGCACAGCCTCCTGGGATAGCCTCCATGAAGTGTCCATTTCAGTTCCTATAATGAAGAAACTAAAAATGCATAAAGCAGTGGATTGAATTCTCAATCTGTTTAATCGAAGTTACGTTTTTAGGAGTTTGTTTCCAGGAGACCAAGTGCTCCTGAGAATGAGTTCATACATGTAATTTAACATACAAAACAGCATCCACACTATTGTGGTACTCATTTGCATGCATAATAACATGTTGGAGGAAGAGAAGCATGGAGTGATATTTCCAAAACCGACTCAGGCTTGCAGGTGCAGGGCATCAGAGCTTGCTGTCTGGAGCTGTCCCTTCATGCTGGGGGTGCTGTGGGCGCATCCCTGCCCAGGACTGTGGGTAGTTTGATGAGGCACTGCATTCATTAAAAACCTTGGCTGTGTTTCCTTGGCTCTTGCAGCGTAGCAATTCATGGAGTTTAGAAGTGCTGTGAGACCTTGGATATGTTTAATGTGTGTTTATATGAATAAGTGCTACCTAGAGGGTGGGTTTTTTCCTCTGTTTGTGGCTCTTGCTAGCCAGTCCTCTAGCCTTTCTATCAGCAAAGGCAGGAGAACACATCTGTTCTCTAGGCTAAAGTGAACTTTTTAGCTGCTTGAAAGTCTGGTCTGTTTAGGGTCTCCAAGGAAAGATAAAATAAAGACAGACCTTGAGACTAATTAATTTGATAAGTGAGGGATAGAGTAGGACTATCTACAGATAAAGCGTCTCACTCTATTTTTTATTTCAGTGCAGACTGATGAAGGAATTATGCTGACATACGTTACCCTGAAGATGTACTGCCAACACTTTGTTGGCTGTTTGCACGAATGCACTGGGTTTTTTTGCTTCCTATTTTATCCTAAAAAATATTTACAAAAAACCCTAAATCAGGTGACAGACATTATAAGCTGGAGCAAAGTGAATTCTGAAAATTGGTGGCTTTCTTAGTGTCTGTGGCATCATTTGTTGTTAATGAGGGAATGCAGTTAAAAATGTGTATTAATATTTAATTGAAGAAGATTCATGTAAGCCCCAGCTGTGACCATAAAAATTGTCTTATTTTTCTATGAGAAATAAAAGCAGTGGTTCCCTATGGTCTCATTTGATTTCTGTATTCAACAGCAACCCATATGTTCAGATACATCTGTGTAGAGCCTTTTGTATAATTGCAGAATAAAATATGCAGTTCTCCATCTTATTTTTTGTATAAAATGCTAGCGACAAAATTGCATATTGTAAGACTGCTTGTGCTCAAAGTTTTTAACCATCGCGAGGTTTTGTCACTTTGGTTGGAAGATTTGTACATAAAGAAATGTACAGCAGATGGCACTATGCTGTAACCATAGGATGAGAGGTCTGGATAGAAAAAATGTGTTTGTATGGAATTCAGTTTCTTGTAAACAGTGATAGATTAGAAGACCAAAATGTTTTAAAGCAGAACTGCATAAACTTGTGTGTCAAGTAAAGCTTTGGTGGTAATGATGTTCAGTGCTGTTTCCAATGATCTTTTCTAGCTTTCAGTGAAGCTCTACTGCTAAATGCTTAAGAGCTTAGGTGTTACCGAAAAACAGTGAAACTAAAGTCAAGCAACACATGCAGCTTTCTTCCACTGTGCCACAGCAGATCAAAACATGTAGAAATTTTAAACAAGAGAATTTCCCCAGCAGCTGCTTCAGTTGGGTAAGAATTGCCAGGAGAGAGTGGGGAGAACTTACTGTAAGTGGTTAAAAAATGTGCTAGAACTACCTTTAAGGTGCAGTTCTGAATTTAATTTGAGAACTTACTGTAAGTGGTTAAAAAATGTGCTAGAACTACCTTTAAGGTGCAGTTCTGAATTTAATTTTTCTTTTCCTTCAACTGGTAAACAGAGCATCCACAGGTAACTTGACGGTATATTGATCTGCATTTTAGTTGTCGAAATACCCCACAACAATTTGTTGAACTTAAGGTAAATCAGGATGTACACTATTCCTTCGTCTTGGGATGACAGACCTGATAGCACTAGACCATAATTTTTGCAGCATTTGTGACTGACCTACTAAAAACATTTATCATGTATTTTAAGAAAAAAAAAATTAAATGAATGAAAGTCATAGAATAAAAGGAATAAAACTGAGGAGTGGCAAATTTTCAGGTAATGGAATGGACTATGCCAGACCAGTAAGGGAAAATAATACCATTATCTGCTGAGAATCCCATCCCCAATCTAATTCCTTTGGGTCCAAGAACTGTCGTAACAGTGTGTGAAAGAGAAATGCTGTCTTGTTATTTGTCTCAGATCATGTGAAAACCTCAGTATCTTGAGGTTTCATCAAGAAAGGAATAATAAGCCTGTGAAGACTTTGAAACCATTTTTGCTAGTAACACTGTCAAGCAAACAAGACGCTGCCGTATGTGTTGGCCGTGGTTTCTAGAAGCAGGTTTTTTTTGCTGCTTACATGTACATATTGGAGAGGCTTGATAAACCTGGATAGCTTTCACTGGTCGTACTGAGAAATTACTCAGTAGCTCTGTGATTCTCTCACCCACTTGGAATTTTCCCCTTCAACTAAATGTAGCCTTGCCTACCTCTTGTATTGAGTGGAGTTGACAGTGTTTTGTGATCTGTAGGGCAAGAGGACTCGTGAAGGATCTGAAAGGCTTGGTGGCCGCAAGTTTGCTTTCTACCTCATACCTCAAAACTGGGGAATTTGGGTCAACGTTATATGTGTCCTGTACGAAAAGCAGAAACTAAAGGGTTTGGAGACCTTGGGAGGATTTCAATTTGATCCCTTCTCAGTGACTCTCCTGAAAGTAGACGGCATCTCTGCAAACACTGAACTGCAGCCAACAACTGCTGCCTTTTGGAACTCACTAGTAGTGTGGTTCAGCTGCTGCCTGGCTCTTCTGCTTCCTGAAGGGTCTTGGGGTCAAGCCATGGACAGGTCTGGAGCTTAGGAACTAAAATTGAAATGAGAGAGAAGGTGTCATTGGCCTCTTCAGAACTGATGGACCCCACATAGAAATAGTCAGCCTGATTGAATGCTGGTGAATTTATCAGTTCACATCCTTTTAGCTGGTCAGGAACATGCCTCATGGTTATATCTTTGACACAGAGATAATCTGATGTGTGGAGGACTATAATCCTTAGTGTACTTTATAATGTCCTAGGTGGCTATAGTTCTTAAGTGCACTTTAAAGTGGCAATTCTTAGATTTTTATGTTTTGTAGCATCATTATTTAGCATTACAAGTAGAACTTGAAGGCAGTGGAAGGTGTTTGGTCCTTGTACATTTAAGTATATAGCAGTTAAAAAAGATATTTCAAGATCTATTTTCTGCCTTACTGTTATCGGAAGGAGTAATGTGGGAATATGACCAAGAATGTGGTGAATGCAAGGAATTAACTGTTTATTGTTAGTAATCATAGAGTGGTGCAGATAAATACTTGCCATGCTTAGAGCACCTTAAGAATGTTTTCTTCTGTGCACGTTAGTGTGCTGCTGAAGAGATCGAATCAGGCTGGATTTACAGTGAATTTAATGGCCTTTCTTATTAACCAAAGTGGTGTGGAATGTTAATCATGAAGCACTTCTGAGAACCCTTTATTAAAAATTGACAGCGATATACATGGGTCAATTTTATGTGTAAATCTGTTAGTAAATTAATCAACTGCATGATCCTAAGAAAGGACACTAAAATGCTTTATTGGTTTGCTGCTTGTTGCATTGATTATTGTAGGCTCTTCTGAATATATTCCTCTGACTTCTGCTGTTTGCCAGTTCTTTATGGCAGTAGTTAAATGACACTTTGCTAGCTCAGCATTCTTTTCCACCCTGGACTTGTTGCAATATATGAAGGTGATTCCCTTTTACAAAGTGGACATAATTTTCTGGAGAAGGGTATGTACTGACAGCACTGATGGTCTACAGGATTTTAACAGTGATCTTGTCTCCACTTGCAATTACTTCTAGTTTAAAATAATTATTTTTTTCAGTAAAAAAAAAATTCACCCAGACTTCAGACTTTGATGGTTAAGCAAACCATTCCAAATGAAATCAGATTGGTTTTGAATTAATTTGTACATTGTATGTATTCTGTAGTACTAAGAATTTTGCAATAAGTAAATTTTTAAGAAACACTTGTTCCAATTCTTTTTCACGTCTTAAGGTGATGGACAGGAGAGGAAAAAAAATCATTAAATGATCCAGATAGAAGAAACTTAATTGATTTTTTCCTGTCCCCTATTTGAATCCTAAGGAAGTTTTGATCAAGGAAAATTAATCTTTGTTGTGTGATGGTTGTCTAGTCATGTTGTCTTTATTATTAGTGTCCAGATTGTATAGGGTAAATCATAGGATGATGTTTCTATCCTCTACCAGTATCAAAATTACATGGGATGTAAAGCAGTGTTGATTTTATCTTGGAATGTCCTGGATCACTTGAATACAGGATCTTTAGTGCATGTTTATGTAAATGAATAATATAAAAGGTTTTCCAGCACTTTTTTTTAAAGATGTGCGTTTCCACTAATGAATTGGTATCCAGAAACCCTGTTCTCAGCAAGTGCTGTGCTTCCTGAGCTGGGTGGAGCTGATGACTTCCTCACATGGAGAACTTAGCACTGCGTAGGTCTTTGGTCTATGGAAATTACCCAGGGAACATAAAAAGAGAATAAAAATGGAAGGACGGTGGGAAGGTAAAGTTCCTGTGAATGGTCATGTCTTCAGTTGTTTTCTTCTAAACCTCCCAACACATTTTCCTGAGTAACTAAATGGTGTGATTTTTGTAATTCCTCAGAAGTCTGATGTGAGTGTGCTGGAAAAAAGGGCCAGACCCAGCTGTGGGTGTCAGGGCTTTGAGCAGCTGGCTGTGACCTGTTGTGGGTCCTGAGGGCTCTGTGGCTTCCTGGGAATCTCTCAAAAGCAAAGTCGAGTCTTGGGGAGAAGGCTTTCTTGCAAGCTCTCTGTGAGCAGACAACCTTAGCTGTTATTTTATTAATTACCTGAATTTCGTTAAGAGTAGAGCGTGGGCATTTTTTTCCCAACAAAAATCAATAAATATTGAATATCACACTAAAAAATAGTAAATGTAATTATTTCTGTTAACCATTTAATAGAGACAGGTCATTTATACTGATGTAACTTTTGTTGTTTTGTTCAGGGCTGTTCCTCTTTTGAAGTAGCAGTGATACATAATAAATCAGGTCAGTCACATAGCTAATTGTCTGTGAACCAAGGCATAATTTTCTCAAGCAGGAAAACCAAGCTGAAGTATTGGCAGCATCTCCTGCTTGTTCTGAGTGGGGAAAAAAAAATGTTTTAGAGAAGTTTGATTTTAAAAACTCCACAGCATTCCTGTTTCCCTGATGGTTGTCCCCCGTCCCCACCCCCCCGGCAAAGATTTTAATAAAAGTAAAATGACTGTTCAGATGGAAGCCTTAGAGATGCAGTATATATTATAGCACATAGTAAGTAACATATTATTTGATATTATAGGGTGATTCAAACATGTCTGGCTTACAACATCAGAACAGTTCTCTCTCCCACCTTCATTTTCTTTGTGACTTGAATTCAGGTTTGTGAGGTTTGCATGACATTGATCCTTTCCTTGGGCAATGCACAATTTCATAAATCAAGTGCAACAGCTGCTGTAACCATCATGCCAGCTGTCCCTGCAGATGCTCAAAAATCTACAGCTTCTCAAAGATGCATATATGTCCCTGGGGTAAACCATTTTTCAAAGAGGTAATGTATGAGGTATCTTAAAAGGGTCACTATGCTGACAGTTCTGAATGTGTAGTGTGTGTAGTGCTGCTTTACTTGACTAAAAGCACTTCTCTGTCTCCCCCTGTATGGCCCATAGGAAAAAAAAAAAAGTCCTAACCTCACAACAAAACAAACAAAACCCTAAACATAACACCCCTCCTGTCCATCTGTTATTGCTATTAACTAAAGGAAAGAAGCTTTTAATAAATAAATAATGTAGATGGTAAAAATTGCCAAGCAGGGCACAAACTTCTGTTCAAGGTACACGCTTACAGATTAGGTTTCCCTGTTTACCAGCCTGCAGAGGATTTTCTTGATATAGAAGAGATCCTGGATAAACTCTTGTGTCTGCCTGACAAAAGCTCACCCCTGCCTGGATGTTTAGTGGGCAACCTCTGAGCTCCATTGCAGTTCACTTGGACAAGTTTCCAGTTAGGCATTGGGAATTCAGATCATCACTTTGGGCTGGTTTGGAGCTCATTTGTGATCCCGATGGCAGCGTGGGCAAGCTGAGTACCAGGTTCTGTGCAGACTGCCATCTGACTGCATGTCCAACGCTGAGAATGTAGGGTGGGGTCTCTGTTTCCATCCTTGTGTTGAGGGGTTTGCCTAGTTGCTGGGCTGCAGTGCTCAGATCCTCTGAGGCAGAGCCGTTGCATCGTTGGTTCTTGGAGCTCCTTGAATGATTCATGGTTTATTAAAGAGGGCAGAAGACTTAAAAGTACATTGAAGAGTACCTCGCATGCAGAATAGGTCTAAGGACCTAATGGGCCTATGTTAATTGAACTGATTATTTTGTATGTATTTAACAAATTGTCTCCTTACCTTAAATCAACAATATCTGAAAAAAAACGAGGAAGGTTATATAGCATTTGTTTTGTCATGAAATAATAATCTGATAAGTAATAGGCACCCTAAACCAGGAAAGCAAGGAATGTGCTAGGTCTGAATCCATAACCCACATGTTTTACTGCTTCTCTTTCACAACAAAGACAGTGTCAGTTATAGGAATCCATTAATGAGGAATGCCTCTGGAGACTGACGTTCCTCAGAACAAAGACTTGGAACAATTCGTATCTAGAATGAGCCTTTTTTCTCTCCTACCCCTGCTTACTGTGAGGTTGAAAAGAAGTAAATGTAGATTGTATCTAAATTGGTCCTATCTGAAGTGAAGGTAATCATCATGATTGTGAGGCTAAGCCCAAATTGGAATGGCATCCCTTTCTGTCACTTAAGTTTCCTGCTTCCTTCTACTACTTCTAATAATCTGGTCTTGCTAGTGCTTCTTCTTCGTATATCCACTTACCTTCTGAGATCTTGGGAACAGCCAGAAATCCTTTTTCTATGCTGTCTACCATCTCTGCAGTATGGAAAATGTGGTAAGTGGGGAGGTTATTTTATAGTCTGGGTGACTCTGTCTAGAAAACAGAACCAGAGAGAAAAGAGAGTTTATTTCTAATCAGTCCCAAAATTATAAAAAGGATTAATTTGGAAATCTAATTAGAGAATTAATTGCTTTATGTTTTTCAAAGTACAATGCCTAGTCCCAACCATCTGTGCTTTACAAATGTAGAATTTTCATTTGGGCATTCGTGTAGTTGAAGAAATTGTTCATCTAGGGGACAGTAATCTACTTCTCTTTCAAAAGGGTTTGTGGGTGATTCATTTCTTCAGGAAAACATGTTTTAATTTTTTTTACCTCATTGAGTGAAATAATTCAGAGTTCCAAAAAGTAGTAATTTCTGCAGGAAAGGGGAGACAGCACGTGACAAAACTCAGAGTTTAATAAGACTAAAAAATACATATTTTATAATCTATTCATTATTTAGAATGGGGGCACAACTTGCCAGCTCTAGAGCATGGTCTTTAATAAGTAGGCCTTTGATGTTCTTTTACACTTTATTAGTAAGTTATAGCTGTCAGGTGAAATTTTGCTCATTATTGCAGGAGTAGACATTGATTCTAAATTTAGAAATGATTTCTTAAGATTAGAAGAAAAAAAATCAAGCTGATGAACAGAGGTTAAATTAAGAACAATAAGTCACATCCTCTGAGTGCTTTTAATCTGGAGACCGAGACAGATTAAAGTGGTATTTTGAAAGATCGTTGTGCCATAATATAATAATTTTATTAATCAGACTTTATACTTGTGTCAGTTCTGCGGGTGGTGGTGAAAGCGTAGTAAAACAAGGGTATGAAAAAACATTTCCGAAAGAGAATACAATATAAAGTAAGTGTTGCCCGAACCTATAACTATCTTGGAGCAAGAGCTAAAATCCAAATGTAATTCGCTGAAAGCCATGCCGTTTAGCATTTTGTTGGATGCATTATAGCCCTAAGGACCACACCATAAAGTTTGCTTAGCCTAGTCTATACTAGTTTTCCTTAAAGGTTTGTGGGTGCCCTTATCAAAGGTGTACTTTAAAAATATATTTCAAATTCTATAGTTCTTCTTGGAATGGAAAGAATCAGTCTTTCATTGTAAATGGGTGTGAAATAAGTAGCTTTTGAGTACAAACATCTCAATTTTGTTTCAGTTGATTCTGGTTTGCACAATTTCTGTGTTTAGGCAAAATCATTAAGATAATTCACTTTGATTTCCTGTGCAACATGTGTTTTTGGAGTTACACCATTTGATACCATCATTATTGTAGGACTCTGTCTGCAATGATACGTATTTACCATATGCTCTGAGCTGTAATCTATGGGCCTATAACCCTCTTTGCTCCTTGTGCTCATGGCTTTATAATGTAGGGACGTGTGCTGCCCAGTTCAAGTACAGGATAGTTGTCCGTCCCAGAGTTATCCTGCAGAGGAGGATTTGGAATCAGGGTAGAGCAGATGCTTCATCAAATATGAGCTGGGATCCCAGTGCATGTCTGTTGTTTATCATTTCCTGCTTGCTGAAAGAACAAACTGACTACAAATAGTACCTCTGAGAGTTAGATTTGTAGAGGGAGACTTTATTACTGATACGTAGCTAATGGAGGAGCTTCTTGGTTGGATAAAGTTTCTTTTATGGTTTGCTTTCATAAGATGGGATTTTATTTCTGCACTAATCCTTAACTCAGTAACAGAGAGTTGCAGTTTGCTCAAATAATGGCTCATAAAGTGTAAAAACTGTTCTTAAATCATCTACTTGTTTGCTTTGCTCTGGGTACTTGTCTTATGACTGTGGCTAACCTTTAAATAGATATTTAAGGTAGTGGACAAGAAGTCAGCCATGGTATTATTGCCGCAGGGATAGAGAAAAAGCCCTTTGATTCCTCATTTGAATTCTGTATGAGGGAAAGGGAGTGAAAAAACAACAGGGCTGAACCTGTAAAGATAAATGTATGTTTGTGCGTGTTTGACCTTTATGCCATGTGGTGGGCAATGGAAGTGATGTAACTGGGTTCCTTAAAAAATTCGTAGCATCACCACCTGCAGCAGTAATTTGTCAGCTTCTGAAACCAATATGCCTTTTCTTATAAGCAGTCTTTGTGCAGGGTGCAGGGGTACATGGTCTGTCTCTGAGGAGTTCCCTGTTTTGACGAGTCCTGCAGAGGCTGAATGTGCACCTAAAATCAGGTTTTTGACAAACTGGTAACCTAAAGTCAGGCTGCCTTTTTGTCACGTCCTTTAACTCGGATCCCCATGCTGGAGGTCTGATTGTCTGTTAAGCTGATATCCTGTAACACTTTGCTTCCCACTAGCTGGATAGCACAGGAAAGCATCATCCTGCGACACTGCAGCAGGCTGCTTATGGTCTTCAGGGAAAATGCTGCTGTTGTGATCTGTTGAGAATCCTGCCAACAAAGCTGCATAATGACTTCAGTGTTAATTATATGAAGGTGGTAGGTCCCAGAGGTTCAGTTCTGTTGCTGCTCTCCATGGCTTCCATGAGGAACCACCTTGGTATTTGCTGTTACTTCACAGCTATCTTAGTGTTATTTACTTGCAAAGTCTTCATTTGGATGTCGGGTGGTATCCTTGCCACCAGGTAGGATTGTCTCCTCCTTCTCTAGAATAATTTTCACCTCGATTCACCTCAGTGTTGGCATTTGTATGTCTCTGCCCAAAGTATTAACTGTAAGATTTCTGAAACTGTTTTGGTGTCAGTATTTTCCCCAGCTTACCAAAAGGTGATGGCACAGAGCTCTTTCCCCAGTGGGATGCTCACAGATTTCTCAAAAAACAGTGTATCCAGTGCATTTTAGCCATCGTTGCTCTGCAACAAGGAAGTTGAGAGCAAATTTTCTGCATAGCTTATAGCTGAAAGAAACTCCGTGTGGAATACTCTAGTTGTAGGACTGGTATCATCAGGTTTGGACAATGTCTATGTGCTTTTGCAAACTTGGAGTCAACTGAAAAAACTGTTTTCTGGATTTGGTGGCTTGGAAATACATGACAAGTAAATAGCTTAGAGCAGGGTAGGTGAGCCTCTTCCAGGGAACGGTTTTGTTTGTAACATGTATTTTCTTTCTTTGCATCCCACACAAAAGATCTCCTTAAACCCTTGAACAAAATATCAATACTTCTTTTTTTTCTGGGAAGCTTAAAAACAGTGTGAGGGATTATTACTGATTTCTCATCTATGAAGTTTAGTTGGAGGTGACAGAATAGGCTTGGAGGGTGAAAAATAAGGCATTGTTGGTATTGTTCAACTTGACAAACTCACTTGTTTCTTATGGCTTTGCAGCAGTGCATAGTAGGCTTTCTCTGAAATACGCTGTGAGTTGTGATGGAACTCACTTAGGAAACTGTTGGGGTCATAATTTGGAATGAGCAAATGAAAGTTGAGGTGCTAATTTGAAGGCATGAAGTCCTCACACAGGCCTTCAGCCCATCTCTTCCAGGATTTGGTTTCTTCCTGAAGCTCTTCTTTGGAGGACAAGTTTCTGCTGCTGTGCAGGCGGCTTTCCCCACACCCCCAAGGTGTGTTTTGGTGGGCCTGTGCCTCAGTGAGCTGCATCTCCTTCGTGTGAATGGTATCCAGTGTGCCTGTGTCTAGCTGTAACAGGAAAGCCTTTTGGAGAAATCAAGGTGTCATGAGGCACAACTTCACAGGGGAAATGGTAGTGTGCTCTCTTCTTTGCTCTTCTGTAAGCATCAGGGTGGCTTCTGCCCCACATTGTTTGCATCCTATGCCTTCCCCAACTGCACCTTCTTTCTTCCCTGCATGGGCAACTCCCAGCCCCCTCCCCTCCCCCCAGTCCCTGGGCAGATGTGCATTCTCCTTCCCTGGGTGGCAGCTGGCCTCTGGATGTGGATGTGTTCTTCCCCTTCCCTCTTTACCTTCCCTTTCTTATTTTTTTCCCTGCTCTGCTGATGATACGAGTGAATAAAGTGCCCGAGTCCAAAGGGCACTGGGGACTAGCCAGGCACAAGCTCCTGTCTGCCTGCAAAGGCCTTTTGCAGTGACCAGAGCTTCTGTTTATTTGATTTGAGCCAGGTGCTGTGACTTTTCTTGATGCTGAACTTGAAGTGCTTTGTGTGGTCCTGGCCGAGGGCTTTTGGCAAGCGCAAACCAGGGGCAAAGTGGGTACCAACTGAATACAGTCATGCAAGTCGGTGACAGCTCACCAGAAATCCTCTGAGTAATGATTCCTGTCACAGGGAAGCTGATGAAAAAAATTACTTTTGCAGCCCCCTGCCCAGGTCACCCGGGTGGGGCTGCAAGTGCAGAGCCAAACCGGAGCAGGCTCAGGGAACAACTGTCCAGGTGACAGAAAGAAGGGAGACATTAATCCAGCAGTGGAGAAGCCCTTTCTTCAACTGCGTCGGTGCTATTTTGATGCTTCATTGGATTTTTTTTTTCCTGCATATTTACAGGAAAGCCTATGTTTGCATGTGTACTAGTGGAGTTTAAAGCTGTTGTGTTTATACCACAAGGAGATAACATCAGGGATTCCATGAATGAGTTATAACTGGATGTTTGGAAGTTAGGTACAATCAGTAATTCTTGTGATTTCTCATTTCAGCAGATCTCTAGAAATACAGCGTGTTCTTCAGAGTCTTTTAAAAAATAGATTTCTACCCAGAAGTCACTTTTTTTGGTTTTAACCACAAGTTTCTTGGATTAGTTTGGTCTGCAGTTTTTTTCCATTTAGTTCTGGAGGCTGTCATAACCACTTGTGTCTTTGGTATCAATGAAAGAATGAGGGTGACATTATTAAAGACATGTTAGGGTGGCTATGTGATTGTTAACCAGTTTCTAGGTATCATCTTTCAAGATAATAATATTAAGTGACAAAGCACCTATTTTCTTGCTAGAGCAGATTCTTCCATGCTGTTAAGTGTATCTTGGTTTTTTTTTTCCCCTGTTACTTGAACAATTCTCCTAGATTTTTTTGTATTGTGACTAAACTCAAAGAATTTATCAGAACTTTGTCTTGTTGTATCTTCAGATCAGAAAAATTAGGGTGGTGGACATGTTCCCTTTTATGAGTCCACACAGAATACACTAAATAACTGAAGTTACTCCTGCTAAATAAAGTTATTTGTAAATATCACAGAAATCTCACAGAATTATTTTTTTTATTGTTGGGAAGATATTACTAATGAGCCAGCCTTGATACAAAATATTAATATTAATTTTTTATTAAATGCCCTTTCTGATTTTTTGTCAGCTCTAATTTTTGTTTTGTACTTTTTTTTTTTTTCCCCCAGAAGAGGAGCTGTATCTAAGTATCAGTATCTCAGATAGTGTTCTGCAGAGTACAACAATCTAATAGTTGGTTCTGATGTCACTGCTTAGAATTTTTAATGTTAATTCTGTATTTATTTTTAAGTGCAGAGGCCAGTTTACTAAAAATGAACTGCCAGTGTGTGTTTTGTTTAACTAATACGTTGATGGATTTCACCTAAATGAGAGGGTGGCTAGAAGCTTGAGCTCTGTAAGAGAAACTGATTGGAATTTTTACTTTTATTTTATTTTATTTTTTACTTATGGGAGTGAGACTCCCAACAGTGGTACCGTCAGTCACCTCTTGATCAAATAAATGTCTGAAATAGAGACTGCTGATTTCATTTTTGTCCACTTTATCTGCCTTCTGATAAAGTAGGAAGATGTTTTAATTTAGAGCCTGTATTTAGGAAGACACCTTTTTAGTGACTGCCAGCTTTTTCAGTGTCAGGAGAGGACAGATTGTCTGAGCTACTGGAGATCATCTGCTCCTGTCCAAGAAGGTGATTAATTCCAGATGTGGGCTAAGCAGATCTCTTGGCTGGCAGACAATGAGGAGATCATTTGCTCCACTGTTAAGCGAGTATTAAATAATTTACATTTAAGGCTGCATTGGAGGAATTTGGATTGATACTTCTGATGTTGAATATTATAGATCAAAATCCTTCAAGCCTCGAAGAAAGGGGACCTGAGATCCTGCTAAGCTGACTGGCTGTGGGAGACCTCTCAAAGTGACAAAGGTGTGGTCACCTTCTAGCTGGCTGGCACTGGCCTTGGAGCAGGACTGTGCTGGTGAAGTGAGCTTGCTGGCTGTGAGACCTTTGCATAAGAACACATATCCCTTCTGGGCAGGGGGTCTGCATGAACCCCCATGAGTGAATGTTCTTATGTTGTCCTGGCTTTATTCCCTCAGTATTTCTGATGAGATTTATAAAGCTGTTTTACTTCTTTGGTTTAATAATTCATCATAATTAATATTCTGAGAAGTTCAAAAGCAAAAGTAAAAGTTTTATTGACTGCTTGATCAGCTGTGGTGAGGGTGGTGAGGCACTGGAACAGGTTGCCCAGAGAAGCTGTGGATGCCCCATCCCTGAAAGTGTTCAAGGCCAGGCTGGATGAGGCTTTGAGCAACCTGGTCTAGTGGAAGGTGTCCCTGCCCATGGCAGGGGGGTTGGAACTAGATGATCTTTATGGTCCCTTCCAACCCAAACCATTCTGATTCTCTGTTTATGGGGATACTGAGGTGTAAGCTGTCAGGGCATGTTCATTGAGCTGAACAGGGGGGACAAGTGGAGAGCTATGCTGGAAGACACTGCATTTAATGGAGGCTAGTTACTTCTGTGTTAAGCTAGTTACTTCTTTGTTAAATTAATCCAGGTATTCCTGGACAGGTCCATGACAAGATTGTCAACCAGTAAGAGTAATATTTCTGTTTAAAAATTTCTTCCACTCCAGCAGAAAATGTTTAAAACTGCTGACATCTAACCTGGGTTTGCAGCTTCCACCGCAGAAGTCTCTTCTTGGTACACATGCTGCATGTAAATCTATTCTGTGTAAGTTCTGATTGATTTGCATCTCAGTTCTTGGGAAGATGCCTATTTGATGTTTGAGGATGAACCTTCTGTCTCCACTGCATTACAGGTTAATATAGTTTTCCAAGTTAGCTTAGTAGCTGATTTTGCTGATGGCATTTCTGCACTAAGCCTTATGTTCCTCTTTTCCTTTTGTTTTTCCATCAGTGCCTGTTTTTGAGGTTAGAAGAGTTAAAAATGGCTCTTTTATGTGGTTACCTGAATCTACAAGTGTGCGGTGTTACTCTCTTCTATCCAGTCCTGGCACAGAGGACACCACTCGCATGCTCACTAGAAGCTATCCAAATTGACTCCATCAGCTAATTCATTCAGTGTAAACCAACTCCAAACACGCAACCTAGGATGTAATTTTGCATCTCTACATTCTTTTTCTTAATTTATTCCTTGATTCTCATAATCAAACTGATATTTGGTGTTGTATGTGGCTCGCTGGCCGGGGTTTGATTGTGATGGCCCCTTGCTCTGAGACCTGGACAGTAATTCTGTTGTTCAGGTTACATCTTCAGCTACTGCTTCGGATAGACTTCTTTATTCTTAACAGATCCTTAACCTGAAACTTCTGTCCCAAAAATCCAGAGGCTTTTAATATAATCCTTTGCCTGTTCTTAGCCATCAAGAAAGTTGCAAAGTATCCTTTTTTTTTTTTTTAATCTCTTCTCTTTTGGGGGGTGTTGTTATATAAGTATCAAGGACAGGATAGATGTGCACATGTGATAGAATTACAGTTACAAGATGAAAACCAGCAAATCATGCCTGAAAGCTTGAAATAGTCTGTGGAAAGGAAAAAAAAAGGCAGTATAACTTTCAAACAAATATTTTTTTCCTATACTCTACCCTTTTTTTGCTGACAAGTTAATTCTTTCTGACAGACTTGGCAAGTGAGCAAGTGTCTCCAAGGCAGACATCGAAGCTGCTTCATGAATTTATCTTATAGTTTCTCTGATATTGTTGCTCTACTCAAATAGTATTTTTAGCTTTATTCATACCTTGCTTTAATGTTTTTGTGGGTGAGGGTCATTTTGTTCTGTGGCCCAAACCAAGTCGTGGGCTAGTGTTTCTCATAATTATTGTTGTCATGCTGTCCTTGAAGAAATGGTTGCTGGACCTAGGCTGTCTGGAAGGGAGCCCTCTGACTTGGGGAACACTTAGCTCAGAATCTTACTCCAAAATTTGGACCTCTCACATTGTGATTTTATGATTTAAAAGAACTAATATTTTCTTCAGAGATGTGTAAAATACTCAGATTCCTAAAAGAAAAAATACTGTATCTCATTATACCTTTACTTGGTTGATGTTTATTTAGCCTGTTGTGTTGCACAGCTTTGCTTACAGAACATGGTTTTTGATGGAAAGTTTGAAGTTGAAAGAGGTAAGGTTCTTCACTGATCTCTGCCTGCATTCACTGTTACCTTCTGCGTTGTACAGTTAAAGAGGTCTGATCTGGACGTGTCTTCAGCAGCAAAGCTAAAGGCACAGGAAAAATCTGTGCAAGATGCAAGCGCAGAACTTCCTCTCCCAGTGCAGCACAGCACTGTTTCCTGTATCCAGTGTCATCAGAGGCATGCTACCCCCACTTCCCCCCACCCCAGTGTCTCAATCACTCGTGTGAATGCCATCCTGGTTTTACCTGCAGTTGTTCTTGCAGAGCAAGAGCTGGGGAAGAAAAGAAAATGAGTCTGCTTTAAAGATGACAGTGAAAACAACTTGAGATCTGCATCGGGCAGCCTTTACAGAGCTTTAGGAAGGAAAAAGTCTACTCAAGAGCATGTGGAAATGGAGAATTTCAGGCCCTTTTTGCAAAGAGTAGGTTGAATTATGTACGTCAGCTGCAGCAGCGTTGGAGAAAGATAAGAAAATTAATTTGATATTGTAGGTTTCAATGTTCCTTCCAAAATAACTACAGTCTAATGATGGAGAATGTCGTTTCAAGTGGCAGATGGCCACATTAAAGCTACAGCTGTGCCACCATTCCAGAATTTCTATAAGGCACGCAAGAGGAGGGGACAGCTGCCTCTAGCGTAGGTGGTAGACTCCCCTAAGAAAGCTTATTTTTAACCTGGATTTGATCCCTGACCTGGTTCATGGTCCAAATCTCCTGGACAGCTCTCGCAGCTCAGCAGAGGGGGCAGCACAGAGGATGTGGGATGCCAAAGTGGTTTGGGGAGAGGGTGTTGGTGTGGGGAGCTTGCCCTGACCTGGCACTGGCAGAACCATCTATGCAGTTAGGTCAGCAGGACTCAGGAGCTGCTGTCTTGTAGAGAGGTGGGATGAGATGCTCAGCAGCATCTCCCAGTTCCTGCTGGGCTTTTATCGGCATAGTTAACCTTTAACTTGAAAAATAAAAGCACAGCTGCCTGCTTTGAAGGTTTACTAGCCTTGGCACTAAAGGAATCGGAAGACTTTGAGCTGGAGACGCAGTTTTCTTGGGCTCAGAACAGCTGTAATTACTATTTCAGAAGCAATGCTTTATTCTAATGAGTACAGTTGTTGTAACATCCGGAATATTTAGCCAGGAATTAGAGTCTGGCCGTGTAAATTTTACTAGCTTGTAAGAAAAGTAAGCTTAGTTTGTGCTTCTACCATGAGTCTTCTTGAGGGCAAAAAAATACTTGCAGATATAAAGTTAAGGAAAATTACAGGTTTTATCTTTTTATACAGATGTATGTCAGTGCACAGACGTGTGTGTGTATATATATAAAAGAAATCTGAGTATTGTTAGGGTTAGGGGAAAATGCATATATGGGCCATAGCAGAAAGCAGGAGTCAATGGAGAGTGTAGGGAGGCGGTGGCACAACAGAAAGAGATGGGAGAGCTGGGGGTGCAGTGAGCAGGGAGGCAGGGCAGGTGCTGAAGGAGGTGGCTGAAATGCTGTTTGGCTGGAAAAGCCTTCAGCTTTTCTTGCACAGAGGCAGTTCTTCTCTGTTCCTGCTGTGTTTCTGCTGGCATGTTTAACCTCTCAGTGGGACAGAAAAGCAGTGCCTATATGGTCATTGAAAACAGTATGGGTAACTACAAGAGTGAAGGGTAGGGAAGAAAGATTGTTGGAAGGTAAGAAAAAGGTAAAGATGGCTGAGAAAGTCTGGAGGATTGAAAAAGAGAAAAAAATAAAAGGCAAGACCACAAGAAACATCATCTCTAGTCAAGCAAAAGAGAAGTGGGATGAATGACCCAAAGAAGCACAAACAGACTGATTTAATGTGTGAAATGTGAAACATTGGAATGGAGACTGGAAAGACAACTGGAGACTCTGACATTTCACGTGATTGTTTCTAAATGGGACAAAAATGTGTCTTCCAGCACATGTGCTTACTCTTTATATTTGAGTGTGTTTGTAACTAGGAGCGTTAACTTTTAATGCTTTCTTTTTCTAGCTTCTTGGGTAGCTTTTAAGTTTTTTGCCTTTTGAATACTCCAAGTGGGTAGGCATTTATTTTGATGTTATTCCAGAACCTTTTATTTTCCATGCAAAATAATTTGATACTTTCTAGGTTGTTTAAAAGATGTTCTTCAATGATTTTGAAGTTGCAAGTGTTTGAAGTCATTAGAATACCTCTGCAGAATATAAAACTTGGTGGATCGAGATTATTATGTCTGAGAAATGAGAACAACAACAAACCTTCTGACCTGTTTCCTACCTCTGCAATGCAGAGCTCACCACAAAGCACCTCCATCTGATGGCGCTTCTGGTTTTACACTTAGACTATCTAGTTAGTAGTCCAGGCAGTTTCCTGACATTTTCTAGGTGTAAGTAATCCACCTAAGTTTTACAGCTGTATATTTAATCCCCCTACTGTTTTCGTAGTTCTCCTCATCTAGTAACAAGTTTAGCCCAGACACGAAAACTCATAAATTAACAAAGATATATAATTGAAGTGTGTAAAATACAGTGTTCAGAAAAGAAGTGGTATTAGCTTAACCCCTTTCCTGAGTCAGTGCATCAGAATCCTCTCTTGCATGTCTCCTAAATACTGTATTTTATGGGATCACGTTACACCAGTTTTTCCAGCAGCAGTTTTGAGTTTCTTTTTTGCTAAGGAATATACTTGCAAAATTAAGCTAGTCATTGCATTCTGGAAAGCAAACTGATTTCATTAGAATGAACAGTATAAAAAATGAGGTTTTCTTTTTGTCAGATGTACAATAGTTTATTAATGTATAAAATATAAAAAATTAAAACACAAAACCAAACCCCAACTGAACAGCATTTATGGGAGAAGTATCACTATTGACAAAGACTGCTGTCTGGCTGTGTGCGTTGTTCTGTCAGTAACTAAATGTCATGTTCAGATAGCGCACAAAAATGTTGTGACAATTTCTTCTTGTCACAGGAGATCTGTAATACAAAGAAAACCAGCTCTGGAACTTTACACCTGCGAGGAGTAGGTTTCCCTTGTAAACTGAAGCAGAAATCCCTTTTCTTTTAGGGAGCCATTCATGCTAGAGCAAGCTTCTTCCAAACATCTTTGCATTTCTCTCAAACTGTCAGGTTGGGAATAATTTGTTTTGTTTTCTGTGAACTTACGAGGGTTATGTTGTGCTATTGTAACGTTAGTTTAAGTTCTTTGTAACGGGATGCCCGTTTTTGAAGAGTAAAACTTCCAGAAAAGATTGCTGAAAAAAAGTATTATAACACTTCTGGGTTTTTTTACTATTCAATTATTACTGAGGTCATGAATCCATTGTTTGTACCAGTGATGAAATCTTTGACTCATGTGGAGGGAAGTAAGAGAAAAATGACTCATTTTCAGTATATGTTGTTTCATCCAAGGATTTTAAATTTTTATCCGTATTGCACATGCATTTGTTCTTGTTTCCTAGGTAACAACATGTTTTACAAAAGCAAATTTTTACCATGGTAGAAGTAAGATAAGTTAATCTCAGATAAGTATGGAACTATCAAAAATCTTACTAAATCTTAAGCTTCTAATATCTAGATTTCCTATTTTAATCAAAGGTCTCTGTGCGTATATAAATTCTGGAATATATAGGTGTATATATACTTATTTTTAAATTGTAGCATAATTGATAATTTCATTCAAGTTGTACATACACACTTCCATGTTTAAAGATTATACCAGTTTCTGCCTTTATTCTCTGCAAGTAATATGTATATTTTTTTATAGCTGAATCGCCAAGCATAGTAAGACTTACTGTAAAAGGAGATTTATACACATATATGTATTAGATGTGTATACGTGTATATATATATTAGGTGTATATATATGCAGGTTGAGATTTCAGGCTTCTCAGAAAAAGAGTATTCTATGGTTCTCTGCATATATGAATTTTTTTTTTTTTGCCTGACTGTGGAGTGCATCTAAAGAGCTTTCTTCACAGAGTTTGGGAGCTGTGCTGGAGCTTTCGATCTAAATAGAACTGCAGTGCTGAAAGACTTTACAGGTTTAGTTGGAGAAAGGAGAATAATGCCTTTTAAGTTATGAAAAACAATGTCAAAATACAAAAATGGCCAATATTATGCCTGGAATTCGTGTTTTTGTTACACAAAACGTGACAAAAAGTGTGGGCCTCAATCATGCAAGCAATATTTATTCTTTTAAGTTGATAAAATCAGTCACATTAGGTAATTGGCACTATTGTGGTCTCTCATACCACTAATGGATTAAATGTAAGCAGATCCAAGCTCTTCCCCCCCCACCCCCGCCCCGGTGATACATTTATCAACAGCTTGTTTATAGTGAGGGCAAAGCATTACATCTGCATCTTAAAGGAAATCAGTGTGGGTCTTAAGTTTAACGAAGCATTTTTATTTTGCTTCTGAACATTTAAACCAATATCCAGATAAGAGGGTGTTACAGAACTTTGACTTTATAATATTTTCAGTTGTTTTATTAGAAGGTATCAGCTTAAGGTTTAGTTCTCCTCCATGGCCTGCATACATCACCAGTGGCCATGAGATGCTTCAAGTACAGTAAATAGGGCTAAATAAAAAAACTGTGATCATACTTCCAGTGTGAAATTAGTTTTAAAAAGCTTATAAGTGGTCAGCTGAAGGTTTTTTGTTCCCTCCTTGAATCTCTTTGGAAGACCCACTGGTAAATTCCGTATGTGATACAGCAAATCTCCCTTTGTCTTTTGTGCTGCGAAGGCCTCGAAAATGAAAAAGGGATTTTAAAGTTGCGTGTTGGGTATTTCTCTGTCACTGCGCACTGTCAGTACTCAGCCAAGATTCCAGCTTTGGCTGTCAGCAAAGTGCCTGTGAGCCTCTCTGGGAATTGCAGAGGGAATAAGGAAGTATTTGAAAATGTTATTTTATATGCTGACTATGGTAACTTTCTCCACTGGCATTTCTCGCCTCCCTCCACCGCCTGCCTTTGTTTTTCAGGCAGTCTGGTATCTAAAATTAATTTCCAAGTTTATCAATATTGAATTTATAAGTATGGAATATTGTATATTTATTTATGGTTATAACGTGTTAGCTAAACTAAACGAGGCACTATTCATGCAAAGAGGAGAAAACACACATTCTGTCTGAAGATTTATTAGTACCTTTCAGTCTTCAGCACTGCAGGAAAAAAACTGGAATGAACCTCTAGAGATTTGTGTAGCCAACCTCCTAGCCCAAGGCACTATCTTTGTCATTCCTCACAGGCACTGTATCATAAAGAATTATAGAATAATTTAGATAACGAGGAACTTATGGAGGTCATCTGGTCCAGCCCACTGTTCAAGGCAGGGCCACCTTTGAAGTTGGGTCAGGTTGCTCAGGGCCCTGTTCAGCTGAATTTTGAGTAACTCTAAGGATGGTAAGTCTTCTCTGAGCAACACACTGCAACGTTTTATCACCCTTATGAGTGTTTTTTTTTCTCCCCCCTTCTATCTAATTGGAATAATTGGAATTTCCCTTTCTGCAAATAGTGTCTGTTGCCTTTTGCATATTCATGGTGAACCTCTGAGAAAAGGCTGGCTCTCTCTTCTCCATAATCTTGAAAAAAACCAGCACTTAGATTCTCCCTTAATCTTCTTGTAAAGATTAGAAACTAAACAAACTTGAGCCCCTCAGCCTCTGTCCATGAATTGTGTGCTCCATCCCTCAATCACTGTGGTGGCCCTCCACCACACAGGCTTCAATATGACTATCTTTTTCTCTGCTGGTGGGACAAAATGCTGCAGATGCAGTCTCACAAGTGCTTAATTATGGAGAATGATCACTTATCTGCTGCTTGTGCTTTTACTGATTCAGCCCAGTGTGCAGTTGGCCTTATGTTTTAGAAGGATGCACTGCGAGCTAGTTTTCAGCGGGTTATCCACCAGGAGTGCCCAGTCCTTTCCTGCAGAGCTGGGAAGGAAAACTCCTTTCCAGTTGGTACCTGGACTGTTGCGTGAGTGTGCTGGTTTTGGCTGGGATAGAGTTAATTTTCTTCACAGCAGCTAGTTTGAGGCTGTGTTTTGGATTTTTGCTGAGAAGAATGTTGATAACACTGATGTGTTGCCAAGCAACATTTACATTGACAGGAACTTTTTCAGTTTTGCATGCTACCCCTGTCTTCTCAGCCGTTTTTCTACACGAAGCTGTGAGGAGACACACCCAGGACACACTGACCCAAGGGTTGCCATATGATGACATGCTCAGTATATATATATGGCTGGGAGGAATTACTGTTCAGGGGCTGGCTGGGCATTGGTTGTCAGGTAGTGAGTGGTTGTATCACTTTTTGTTGTTGTTATTTTTTTTTCATTACGTAGTAGTAGTGGTAGTATTTTCATTACACATAGTTATCAGTATTATTAGTGTCATTATTTTATTTCAGTTATTAAACTGTTCTTGTCTCAACCCATGAGTTTTGTAACATTTTTTTCCTCCAGTTTTCTCTGCCACCCCACTGGGGGAGGGGAGAAGTGAGGGAGTGGCTGTGTGGTGCTTAGTTGCTCTCTGGCGTTAAACCGTGACAGTGGGATTACTCCATTTCAGCTGCAGAACTTGGCATTTACTTTTGTAGAATCTCTTGAGGTTTCTGGCAGACCATCACAGAATTCACTGCCCTTATTTGCAAAATGTTTTACCTTGTGTTCCACCCGAATCTTCCAGACATGCCTGTAGATAGATAGTGCAAAATAAGGTTGTGTTTTTTTTTTTCCATGGCCTTAGACATTTCTGTACTCTGTTTATTCTGTTTCTACCTCAGTCTTCTCTGCTTTCTTTTTTGTTTCTTTTTATATTATATTTCACATAACTTTAATCCAAGCACACTTCTATTTTGGAACCATAACATCTTAACTGTGGACAGAAACGTCCAGTTGAGTCCTTACCAGTGTAGAAGGGACCAGAGAAATAACTTTGTATCTGCTATAATCCTATTAAGTATATTTCTACGTTTGCCTAGTTTGCAAACAGTGGATGTTATGGAGTTGGGTTCAACTTTTGAATGACTGTGGTCCTCACGTCCTTTTCAGGGTAATATCTATCTAATCACTTCCTCTTCGTCCCTACTTTATGTAGTGGAATTTTCCTGCTTATTGGAATATCTTTCATTCCTCCCTATTTAAAGGCATCCTGTTTCTTTCAGATGATTACTTCAGCCTGTTTATTTTATATTCTAATCTGCTCCTCCAGAGTGCTTGCAGTTGGTCTAAGATTGGTGATGTGTTGGGATTTATTCATGACCTAGATAGATAAGTACTGAAATTGCACATAAAGGTTTGAATATGTATAATGTATAAAAAGCAAATTACTAAATAGCAGTGAATCCAAAAAGTTCCAAATTATTTGCTTTTCTCTTTGGATGCATTATAGTTTTCCAATCAGTTTTGCATTCACCCTGAGATAGGCAAACATCCTTTGAGAGTGGAATATATTATATTATTGTGAAAGTATTTAGTTCGTACATATGGCATCTATTGTGTTCTCGTTGCCTACATGGTTTGGTGTTTTGCTGCTGATTTGACATGATTTAATCATGAGAAATTCAGGTGGGCTGTTTTTTCCCAGGTGCCTTCAAACTGTTCTGTTTCATTTTTAATTCCATTATTTCTTTGAATGAATGTTTAATGTCAACTATATAAAGATCTTCCTCTCCCTCTTTCTTGTGTCTTTTTTTTTTTTTAAAAGACTGAAGTTGACCTTTTGTAGTTGTCTTGCATCTCCATGAGTTCTCAAAGATGACTATTAATGCCTTTGAGACTGTTGAATTATTACAAGCCATAGTTTCTGTAGTTGCATTAGCAAATAAAATCTCTCTCATGCAAATGAATTACCAACAGTTGCTGAGATTCTGTCCAGGACATCAGCAGTAGTCACTTGTCATATGGGAAGGTGCCATGGACTCTTTTAATGACCGTAAATGACTGGTCCTCAGTTTCAGGTCCAGTTTTAAACTAACATAAGAGCCTGAGTCATATTAACCTTAATTGTGACTGGGCAAAATAAGTTAATTCTTTTTGTGCTTAATGGGTGTTGATGTGCCTGTTAAAAATAAATACACATGAGCTTGGAAGAAGGCCTGCATGTGGCTTGAATATTGCATTTCTTCACTTGCAGTCAGGCCATTAACATAATTTAAACATTGTTCTGTGTAAATTTTTAAGCAAATGTACACAGACATTAGCATAACCCCATTTCTAGACAACCCCCTGCAATTCTGTGCTGCCAGTTTAATGTTGTTTCAAATACTGTGACTTCATCTGCTGGAACATCTCCTACCTACTAACTTGATGAAAGCATCAAACAACCATTGACGATGTTTTGCCTTGGTGAATAATTGTTGGTCCGTGTATAACTCCTGATGTTAGTGTTACTGTGATATTTGTCCCTTTCAGCTCAGACTGCCCATCTAGGTTCAAAAGAGGGTGGATGAGTGATAAATGGAGAGCAGCTGGCAGGATGAGGTGGTGGCTAAGCTATATGCATGATTTTATGGTTTCAAGGTGCTGGTACGTATTGTGACCCCATGAATCGCTGTGACGCTTGACTCAAAGTCAGCAGTGCTCTGCCCCATATGAAGAGCATAGTCCAACTCTAGTATCTCAGTCCTGAGCTGTTTTCTCACAGAAATACCAAATGTTTTTTCACCTTGTATTTTGTGAATGGGTGTGTATTTTGGTTTTCTTGGGTATTTTGCACACACACACACACACACAGACACAGACACAGACACAGACACCGACACAGACACAGACACCCAGCTTTAGAGAGTATTGGGAATGGTAGCTCACTCTATAGGTTGGCTTCTCATTGCACAAAGATTGAAGGACTCTGAACTCAAGACAGGTACTTGATGAACTAAACAATATTGCCAATATAGGACTTCAAAATATCGTAGAAGTAGGGGGAGGGTAAGTTCAAAGAGTTTATAGGGAAGAGTCTGGCTTTATTTGGATTTTGCCTTTTAACTTGAAGAATATCTTTCAATTACATTTTCAAGCTTTTCTTGGCAATTTTGGTATGCTTTAAACTTGAACTGAAAGTTGAAATTTCTTTTAGTCCAGGAGCCTGGTGTTAAGGCATTTTATCAAATAATTGGTAGGCACACAATGCCTTCAACAATGCAGTTTTGGGAAACAATGCTGCCAACTCAATACTCAGTGTCATGTTTTCCCTTTCACCTCTTGGAAGTGGCATCAGAAGGGATTCTGGGAAGACTGACTGCATTGGCAGACAGGAGCCATCTTATTAAATTGAATTTAAATCCTCATTTGGTAAACACAAATGTGACTCATAGTTTTTTATCTTTCTCCTCAAGAAGTTATTAAATACACTAGGTAAAATAAAAGACAGAACTGCTCATGAATCATTAATGTATGCATTAGTACAGGACTCGATTTTAGTCCAACTAGAATACATACTATTAAAGAGTATAAACCAGTGTTCCCAAACCAGAGGGTTAGTCTTTTTTTCCAAAATTATTGACAGATTCTTTCATTCCTATGTTCTTATTACAAAAAAAAAAAAAAAAGGCACTGTGACAATCATCAGTTCTGTAGCACAGATTCATTGTATTATTACAATGAGCCGTCACTTCTTAAGTCCAGATCTGCAAGTGTTTTTTCTCCCCCAACTCTTGTAGGATTTATTTTTGGCATTACCTGTCAGGTCTCAGTTTCTGGTCTCTGCGTTCACGTGTAACAGTTGGTGACATCAAGAATGTAAGCAGCACAATAAAGGGTGTTCCCTCACCTGCCCTTCCATGCAATTTCCTTTAGGTTGTTACAGAGGAACCCCTAAAGCTTGAATTCACGATCTGACAAAAATGTTCCTGAAATTTGATGACTTTCTCTTTTCCATTGACCTCAGTAGATGATAATGTTCACAGGTCTAATTTTTAAAGGTATCAGTAACCAAAATTTAAATAAATAAAGCAATTGGGTTTTTTACTACTGACCAAGAGAGAGTCTGGCTCAAATATTTTGCATTTTATGTCTAAAATCGAATCATGGACAGCTTAGGTGGAAGCCGTGGCTGTGGGAATAATAGGCAGTATGAGTCAATGTGGCAGTCAGTAGTCTTCTTTTTTCTCTATATGAGAATAGAGGCAGGAAGGAAAGAAAGTGCAAGAGAGACTTTCCAGATATGGGCAGGATGGAGCTTAATTTTATTGTCTGAAGAGGTTTTCTGTTTTAAGAGTAGCTCTATGCCATGTAGGGAATCAGTTACTGGGATATGTGTTGATGGGATGGAGGTAGTGCATCATTTGGGACAAAGGAGAACAAACTTACAAGCAACCAAGCAGGACTTCAAACTAACTGCTGTTTGCTTTTTTTTTTCTTTTTTCTTGGAAAATCCAAAATGCTTAGTTTTCAACTTCCTTGTTTGTTTACAGTAGTTTACAAATTATTCGAGATCCTAAGTATTTTTGAGAGTTTTGCAATTCTTATTCAATTAATTGTATAATGCAGCAATTAGACTAGAATGAATTTTTATTTGGGGAGGGGGTGGGGAGAGGAAAGTGGTTCAATGTATTCACTGAGAGTTGAAGTGGCAATGAGTTATGACATCTTGTAACTGAACAGGCTTTTTTAGCTAACTCAGCATTAAAAAGTTAGCAGTTGTATATATTTGGTTATTTGTTCTGTATATCAATGCTGGTGTAGTACATCAAATGCAGCAGGAGTATCAGAAAATAATAGCTAGCACTTGAATAAACAGAGTTGGAATTTTTCCTTCAAAATACACATCAGAGTAAACACAGCCCATGTTAAAAGAACTGACAAACAGAATTTTATGTCTGAGTACTGTAACAGTCATCACTTCTATTTCCACTGGCTTCTTAAAGAGAAAACTTGCAGTAGTTTTGTCCATGTAGCAGAATCTCCACAAAAACAGTGTATGGATTTGATTTTCCTGTTTGTTTGTTTGTGTTTTTTTCCACTAAAAATAATTCTAGGAGTACTAAAGAAAATTTTCTTTAGCCCCTCTATTTTCTCAGCATTTTTAGTTTCAAAACTGAGTTTTTCATGACAGTTCAGACACATGGTACATTAATGCACTTGCAGTGACTCTTAATGACAATGCAGTTTGTAAAGTTAACTGCAGAGTTAATATAGAGTAAATGTGACCCAACTTTGCTGTTCTGCAAAATCTTAACAAAGTGACTAGCAAATTAAGTGACTTCATCCATCTGTGAAATATTTCAAGGTCAAATCTTTATTGGCTACAAGATTTCTAACTAAAAAGACAGAGGATGACAGTACATAGCGTTTGGTAATGTTTGCTTACTGGGCGTGAAATGAAATTTAACAGTGTGGCATGTCTACATTTGTAAATTTATTGTGGTTGTTTAGACTTCTTGGGAAAATGAACTGTCAAGACATCACCCTCAACTTCCAGACTGTGATCCGTAGGCCCAACAAAAAAGCTCACTTTTTTTCTGAATTCTTTAAATCAGTGTTGAGATTATTTTCATTTCACTTGTGTTTTTCCTAGGTAAAACAGAACTTGCAGCACAACTGCATCTGAAGTTGGGATGTGGTGATACGAGTGCAGGTGCCAATGTCTCATGCAGCCACTGTTCATTATCATAGAGCTCGCTACTACTGGGCATCGTGTTCCGCTCAGCGGGACAGTGTGTGAGGTTAAGCTCTTAAAAGATTTGTAAATTCAGATCCTATGTTACAGAAGTACTAAAAGGCTGTGATCTCCACCTGAATAGGTAGTGTGTGGAATAATTTACAGGCAAGCCAATTCTAAGAGTAGAGAGTAGGGTGGTGAATTTTAAATACCTGAAACTCTCTCTCTTTTTTTTTTTTTTAAAGGGGTTAAACTCAGACCTAAGGGTTTTTTTTTAAGAGAAAGAAGAGTTCCAAAGGCGGAAAGAGTTTGTTAAAGAATCTTAAATGTCAGTCAGTGCCACATAATACTCTGCACAATATTCTATAAAACTAGGGAAAATGTATGAGCATTTCTAGAGTTGTTTTAGTGCTTCTAAGAAAAATTTTAATGGTTGAGTGATCAAAATACCAATAATTAACAAGTCAATTTGTAAAACCTGAGTCTGAATTTTCAGCTTTTGGAACTGTTATCTATATATATACTGAGCATCTAAAATTGTGAAAATGCTTCTCAGCTAGCATATTTGCAATAAATTACAAAACTCCTTAGGATAGTGAGGTTAACTCAGTCAGTTTTGTACACTGACTGATAATAATTATCTAACCTGGTGTAAAATGTCCTTACTTTTTCTTATATCATTGGGTTAGTGTTGGCAAAAACTGAAGTCTTCAAGTATCTTGATTTCTTGAATCTTGAGGTGATTAATTATGAGCTTTGCTACTTCATGCACGTGTTAGGAAATATGGACCTTGCACTTTGAAGAGTGTATTCATTTTCTGTGGCTTTCATAATTAACCAAAAGAAATGCCTTGTGTTTCTTGATATGCACATTTTTTACTCGGGTGTCCAAATAGATCATAGGGAGAAAAAATTGCAATAGTTGCAATAGCGGATTCGTGTGATGTAGCCTGTAGACTAAGAAAGAAATAATGCCTGTAGGCGTGGATCTGATTGAAGAGAACAGGGAAAAAAGAGTATGAGGACAAAAATGTGTTATGCAAGGGAATATGACTTCCTGAGAACACCTGGATAAGCTTTTGTATTTGCAATAATGGGGAGGGTCACAAGAGAGGAATGAAGTAAATCCTGAAGTAAAAAGCATCATCAAAGGGGAGTTTGAAAAATTAGGCTATTTTGTGTCTGCTAAGTAGGATGTAAATTCTAAGTAATCTTTTGCTTGGTAACTGTCAACTTTCAAAGAGAAGAAACCTCAGTAATCCTATCACTTCTGGAATGTATGCTAAGGTCAATCATCGTACAGTCTATTACAAACAAAAATAGATGTATTTGCTTTTACCCTGTACCATTTACCCTGTGAAGGGTAAAGCACTGAACAAGTCATCACTTTATACTTAATCTCCCACAATTTTATATGGCAAAGCTATTGTTTTAAGAGTGAATTTACAGCAGAAAATGTCAAAACTTGTGACAGAAGTGGATGAGTTTCACAAGCCCAGGATGTAATGCATTTTTATCCCTGTGGTTTGCCTCTTAACATACAAACCCAAGAACACCAGTTCCATAGAGGAGAATGGAATTTTTTTCTTTTTTTTTTTTTTTTGGTGTGGTGTGTGTGTTGGTTTTTTCGTGTTTGGGGTGGTTTTTTTTTTTTCCCCTGGATGGAAGTAGGAGGAGTTGCACTAGGAAAATAATTACAATCTGAATGGCAGAACCTGCTCTGTTCCCTTGGGTTGGGGACAGAAGGAAAGTCAAACCTGATCCATAAATAGGTGTCAGCATCTTTCATTTCCCAACCTGCTGGTTGGTGTGAGGGAGATGAAGTACCACGCTCCTGTTCAATGGGCCTTGCTATTGTACCGAGGGCTTGTGGATGGGAACTGTGATCCTTCGGTTCTGTGCACATGTAGTACTTGGGCCTCAAGTTACATGTGCGGTCAATCCTTTTGCCTTTCAAGTCTTGTGTTCTTTCATTTGGTATGCTTTGCGGTTTCAGATTGTGCAAGGGCTACAGGAATTACTTAAAACTCAGGATTTAAAAAGAAAAAGGGAACAACTGGGTGTGGAGGCTATTGAGAGAGAAGGAGAAGGGTTAATCTATCTGAACAACTGTATTCTTCATTGCCATCGTGTTGGCCTGTGCCTCCGGGGCAAGGGACTCCAGATGGATGGTTTAATTTGCATATATATTTACATAGTCTTTAATCATAAATTCACATGATCATAATAGAGAATTTGACTGTAGTTGTCTTTTCTTGACTGTTGAGCAGAATTTTCTTCTTGTCAGAGCTCACCTGCAATAAAATCTTTCTACTTAATCACCATACCTTGACCCTGTTAAAACATACAGAGCTCAGGATACAAATCACTTTCTGGATGCCTGTGGTTTTTTTCAGAGGGACTTTTTCTTTGCTCCAGTTTTCTAGTTGAAGTCATCCTTGTCAGATTTCTTTCCTGTTGCCCATCCTTAGTACTTCTAACAGCTCATTCAATTTATTAAACAGATTACTAAAGTTTCTTGTTGCAGTAATTCTTTGATCAGGGAAATGCACAATACATGCCTGGTGGATGTTTTCAATAATGAAACATAACAAGGTTTTCACTGCTCCCAAATGGCTACTGTTACTAAGTATTAGTAAGAGAAGTGGAAGAACACCCACCATGGTGCTGCTGGGGAGTACAGACATTCCTCTGAACCAGAGTTTGTAAATCTAAATCTTTCTTATATCTCTGGTACAGAGAACTGATACCAGACAGAAGATGGGCAGAGAGGATTATTTATTTGAATAGCACATGGAGGTTGCTTCTTTCTACTGTTCCATATCATGCTGTTCCTTTGTGTTTTGAGATGAAACCTCTTAATGCCCATGGAAGTAAGGTGCGATAATCTATGGGTATACATGAGCGTGTGTGTATTTAGAGCTCAGTGCTCAAAGAGTCTGTGAGCACAAATGGTGGGGAAGAATCTCACTGAGTAGGGTAGGATGCATCTGTGGGAGGATGAGCAGGAGGCTTTTCCACAGCCATTTTTGGTAATCTTCTGAGGTAAAAGAAACTAAATCCATTTAATGGCACATAGGAAAAAGTCTCTTGCATAAAATTTTACATGCAGAGATGTTCAGCAGTGGTTTCTTCTGTAGTCTGCCTTAAATCTCACACATCGCATTCAGGTCTTCCACTGTCAACTAACTGAAATCCTACCTACCTCAACCTTGTTTGGTGGTATCCTATAGCTCCTGTAGTCTATGGTATGCAGCCTAATAAGCCTAAAAGACTTTGATGGTTTTGTGTCAGAACCTCATTTAATCTATTTGCTAGGTATTTTTGTTCTAGTGAGCTGCAATTCAATTAACTAATTAATTCATCTTTCTTTCTTGTGCTCTACGTACATTTTAATTATGGTTAGAATTGAAATGTGCTGTTTCTGAAGACGCAAAAATTAGGAAAATATAATGTTTTTTACTTGGTGAGGAATAAAAACCATATCCATATTCCAAACCACTTCTCCATATGTATTTCACAGTTGATTTGAGATATAATTTGTGCATAAATCAGACACAGTATGCAAAATCTTGGTAGTGTTCCCTCTAGCCATTTGCTACTTTTCTTTAGAAAGATGAAAACACCTTTAATTCAGATTTCTCAAAGAATTATGTTCCAGTTTTAGTATTTTAAAATATCAGCCTACTGCTTCAACCCTTGAGGGGTTTTAAATATGGTTATAGTAGTACTTCGGTTAGCTTTCCTTGTAGAATGATTATTGGTCAAACTTTTCTTGTACTTAATTTTACTTAAGCTGTATTTCCTTGGTGGTGGTGAAGTCAACATTTGTTTCTGCATATTCGTGTATTCTAATTAGTCATTTATTTAAAGCCAAATAGACTAGAAATAGAAGAAGAAAAATAGAATGTATGCAAACTGTTTCAGCTGAATTGAAGGGGAAAAAAAAAAGCTTCTTTTCCCTGAAGCATACATTCTGCATGAAATTCAACTTGACAAGTGACCCTTTCAGAACAGTGCTACAAAGATTTCTCAGCATTCTCCATATACAAGAGGCAGTGGTCTTGTATTAAACTCAAAGGCAGCCCCCCAGTTCCCTATACATAAATGTAGCCTCTTCCTCTATGCTTTGTGTTCTACTTTGTCCTCATTCACTGAATTGGCATTCACGGTTTTGGGAGCACACTTACATGTGAGGGAAATATTGCAAAAAGCAAAACCATTGGGAATGTTAATATAGAATAATGTATACATGGTAAAATACAATATAAAAACTCCTCCAAGTTATTTGCTGGCAGTTGAGAGTCTCCTTGAAAGTGTGTGTGTTAACTTGCAAAAATGAGAAAAAAAAAAAAAAGGCAGCTTTGCTGGTTAATTTACAGCTAGGTGACAGAAAAGCTGAACTCCGGCTCTTAAGTTTTGCATTCTTTAATTTAGAGGCAGGAAACAATGATCTATGATTGTATGTGAGCAAAGATTAGCAAGAATATATGAATGACTTGTGAAACTGAGTGTAATGCATTCAAATCAGAGCAAAGTGGTAATTTAAAAATATATAAAAAGTATCAAGTCTTAAAAATAACATTAGTGGATCAGCAGTATTTTGTGACCATCCAGTTCTCGTGCAGCAGTGTTCCAGAGAGAATGCACCGGTTATCCTGCTTTATTTTACATTTCTATTGTCAGAGGAGAGGGATGTGCTGTGTAATATTTAATATGTAGTATGTCCCATACTTTCGACGGTCTCTCCAGGTGTCTTTGGGAAGAGCACAGAATTTGGGTTGAGGAGCTTACTTCAGGTAGAGGGGTTCCAGGTGGTACTGTGGTATCTGGGGGTGGTGGGCTGTTCCTCCTTGCACACGATATTGACCTAGTACATGACACTGCTTCTGCATGTATGGACCACATGTTCTTACAATACTTAATAGGTTGCAAATTGTAGGCACTTGTGAGCCTACCTATTTGAAAGTTATCATTTTACACCAAGATTTTTAGGGCAAACTCTTGAGTGGAAAATTGCAGCCTTTACATGCCATAATCGCTCATGTTTACAGACATCTGCTCTAGAAAAACTAGAAGGTCAGGCAAGATGTTACTGTAAGACGAATAAGGGGAATAGTTCCTTTGTCTGTTATTGCTGGTCTCCAGGGTTTGCAGTATCTTTATGGTCAGGGGCTTAGCAGAGGAGGGAAAAGAAATATTTTCTGTATTCAGCCAACCTCCAAGAACTGTTCATATTAATTTTAATTTTGTATTGTGTATTTATAATTTTGTGGATTTTTTTTCAAAGAGTAACTTGGTGTGCTCTCATGCACAGTTGTCTCCCAATGGGAGCGTTCCTTCCCCCAGCAGAAGGCTTTTAGGGGCTGCTCAGAGAAGCAGAGGGAGACAGAGGAGGGCTTTTGCATCTAAACATTGAAACATGCTGATGAACAGGATGCAAAATACCTGCTTAGAACTGTTAATATTTGGGGCCAGTTCCATTCTGTATTTATGATACAAAACATTATACACAGGCTCTGGTTTCATAGCATCATGTTTGCAAGCCCACTCAAATGGAAGTCCTTGTTCAATATTTACTGCCTTAGCAGCTTATCCTTGGATACCAAAATGTTTTCTCTGCTGCTTTCCCCAAATACTGGGGAAAGTGCAGTAGAAAATAGGTATGTCCCCTGTGAAAGTTTACCAAGATAACTCTATAGTTAATTTTATGCAAGTAAAATTTTAAATGCAGATATTTTACATGATGAGAGACCTAATCTTTGCTAGGGGTACAAAGGCAAGCTAAAATCTAAATGCTGACATCGGTCTTCTAGAATGTTGTCCATAGCTGCAAAACCATCTATGCCTCAGCTCAACTATTTGAAAAGGACAGGGTCTTAATGGTATATTTGTTTTATTACTGCTATGATTTTTTTCCAGTAAGCACTCACCTGAATCAGATCTAGTCTGATGGAGCTTCTTGGTACCTGAAATTCGTTATCAGAATGGAGAATGTAATTATTACCTAATTGGTGTCACTTGGCTGACTTTTTATCGTCATGCTGGAGACAGGATGGTGACACTTCTTCTCAGGAAGCCACCTCAGAACTAGCAATAGGGCACTTGCTTTGATTGGAGTAGGTGTACTCATGGAGAAAGGATGAACCAAATAGTTTGAGACGTATTACGTTGCAACTTCTGTTGTGGCATTATTACACCAGAAAACTGATTCTCCAAATTCTAGTTGAGAGAGAGCCTCAGAATACTGACCGACACCTAATTTTATTCCCTCTGGGCATAATTCTCCTTTTCTCTTTGTCGTTAAGGGATGAAACCCACTGTCATCTCTGAAGTTTTGCGTCTTAAAAATTTGAAAGCAAATGTTTGTTTCTTTCTCTGCTCCTCCCAAAAAATCAACATGTCTTTCTGGAACTGTAGTATGTGCCTATTATGTTTCTGTACTTCCCTCCCCCCACCCCCCTCCCTTTTCAAGCAGGTTGCAAGAGGTGTTCATTTCCATGAAGGAATGAGTAGTTCACCACAAGCAGCTGCAGAAAGGTGAATCCTGAGCAGTGGGGAAAGCAGTAATTAGCTGTTTGGGGTTTTTTTTTTTTTTGTTTTAACTACAGTAAACTGTTTGTGAAACTGAATTCTCTGTTTATACCTTTGAAAGTAGGACTAGCATAAAATATTTACAGGTATAGCATGAGGAGTAGCTAATGAATGTCTCCAGTGCTCTCAGCAAAGCAGTAGAGGTAGTATGTAATGCATATGAAATACAAGGCTTGTTTCACTATACTATAATGACTTCTGAACACTTAATACTCTGACTCCTATTAATAAATAACAATACTGACCTCAGTTAAAGTATTTCCTTGTCTTTAAACTGCCATGAATACCAAAATATTTTAGGGTGGGGAAAATTCTATCAAAAGTTCAGCTTGTTCTAGGTTTAAAAAAAAAAAAAAAGCTGAAACTTTGTCTCTGCTGTTTACATTTATGCAAAAGGAAGTAAGTCTATAATCTACATGCTGGCAAGACTGTCAGCTTGTGTGTTAGAAATGCTGGGCAACACCTGCTTCTGCACCTTCGGTGGAGCCCATCTTTGTAGGCAGTAGTAGTTGGTGGGATACAGTGAAGAGCAGCAGAGCTCGAACCCCCTGTGCTTATCCGAGGAGTGCTAGTGCTCCCCTCCCCCCCCCCCCCCAACCCCTTCATGCTTTACATACAAGATAGGTGGGAGCCATTACCTTGAGCACTGATCAGTAACACTGTTTAGTGCATTTTTTTCTGCTTTACTAAACAACCCGTATATGTGTGTGACACACCTGGGCGATGCACTTCAGGAGCCTGGGGAAGAGAAGGGAAGGTCCATTGCACAAAGTAATGACACGCTTTCCAAAGTTCAAAATTCATCCCAATTCAAATCAGTTCTCCAATTCAAATAGAAAATGGTCGGGCAGTTGGTGAACTACCTCTGGTGCTTACTCTGCTAGCTGAGATTGTTTGGTTGCTCCCTCGTCTGCTTATCTGCTGCGTTGGCCTTGTTCCGGAAAGGACCGAGGTCTCCCTGGGGTGCACTGAGGACCGGGAAGCTGCTTCCCCAGCAGAAGCTTCTGCTGCAGCAGCATGTTCAGCAGCAGTGGGGCTGGAGAAGGGTGTATTTACTTGATGAAAGCCAAGTGCCTGCTCGATTTCAGTTTTCGGCTGTCATTTAGAGGGCAGTTTAAAAGTGAGAAAGTTTTACATTTCTTCCTTTTTAAAAAGTAGCTGTATCATTCTGAGTTGAGCTTCATAATTTAACTTTTGGGAATGGTGATGGCTGCACGACTTCTGTCTTCAGGATGAGTGTTTCTGACACCTACAAATAACTTTTTGCACATCTGTCAGGGAGAGCACTCTACAGGAGCAAATACAGCATCAAAACATCATTTTCCTCTCTGGAAAGAGGGAGTGCTGCCTCTGCTGTAGGCTAAGTCTTTGTTTGGTTTTCATGTTTCATGATGCTAATGTAATGTTTTTGCTGCTTGGTGGAAGAGCACAGGAAAGACATGGGAGTTGAAACCTTCAGAACACAGTGATCCCTTTGTAAAGATCCGTATAAAAAGTTTTATTGGCTTTTTTTATTTTTGATAATATGCCTGTAATATTCCTCTAAGGTCTTTATCCTTTGAAAATTGAAAGCTGTGTGATAAAACCAGACTTGTAATAAAACACAACCTCCTTATAGAAGTTACACTAAAAATAATTCTGGTAGTGCCCTTGGGGTGTTCATCAGCTAGCAACAGCGGCTGCATTTTCATAGTAGAAAAGCAGGGGCTGGTAAGGTCAAGGAGGATGAGTCTGTATTCCTTTGGGAAACTAGGTAGGTGTGTCCAGGGTTTTTTGAGCTTTTATGGGTAAAATGGGTGTCTTTTTGTGACAATACTGTTTTAAGATGCCTGGGAAGCTGGAACATGCCAAAAGAGTTCCAGTGCTTGCTTGCAGCATGCATTTGTTTTAGGACCCTCAGACAGCATGTCTGGCTGACCTCTGCTAGTAACTTTGGCATGTTTCACAACTAGAAAATCCCAGCTCGGTTCTGATGACACTCTGCATATTCCTGTTGAACCGCTAAGTTGCAGTTCTGGCTTTTGCTTTATTTCTTTTACGCTTTTGAAGCCACTGTCCTGGTTTGCTTTTTGCGAAGTAATGACTCCCTGAAATGTCTGCATCACCAGAAACTAATCCCACCTCTGCGCGCTCTTCGTTTTCCAGGTGATGATCCTGTAAAATCTATTTACAGGAAGACTCTATGACTTCCTCATGCTTTTAGGTGCAAAATGGTGTATCTCCTGCCAGCACGGGTGCATGTGGCTGTGTTTGGCACGTGGTTTGACTAAGGCGACGGACTGATCCCGGGCTTGTGCCAGCAGACAGGAGATGTCCTGATGGAGTAGAGACCTCATTTGGCTTGTGGAATTGCAGTTAGGGAAGGAAAAAACCCCAAACGTGGCAGATGTCAACGTGATAGGATTCAAGCAGACACTGCTTTTGTTCTTGTGCAGGAGAGAAACTTCAGAAACACGGATGAAATTCCAGCCTTATCTTAGGGAATGCGTGTGGGATTCGGGCATGCAGAGAGAGAAAAGAGCCAGCAGCTTTTCAGGCTTTTTGCTCCTGTCATCCTGCGCAAAGGGTAGTCTGCCATATCTCAATTTTAAAGTTTTCCAAACTCTGCTGGGATTTTAACCAAGTATTGTTGTGCTGTGCTCGTGATGTCTCTTCCTTTGTTTGCCTATTGCCACGTAGCCTGGCCAGCTCCATAGGAGACCTGTCAGCGGAGTGCCTTTTTAATGTTTAGATCTAGCAGTGATTAGAATACACTAATGCCCAGTGGGTATATGTGTCATTTTTTAACAGCTGCCGAGCTTTCTCCCTGCTGCTCCAATTAACACATTCAGCATACACTTGCCCGTGAGTGGGCTGTGTATGTGGATTAAACCACTTTGCTATTTATTCATCCAGCATACGTGATGCCAGAAATGGATTGATGCATTCCCTCCTCTTACAACAAATGAAATCAAATGGGCTCCTGAGCCTGTGCCCAGGTAAATATGAGGGCAGTGTTTCACTGGCGAATGAAAACCTGTTTCGCCTTGAGATATGGTTCAGTCCATTGACTAAGATCTATCCCCGCCTCCCAGCCCCTCTTCAAATGATGGAGACACAGGATAGGGAGCTTTCAGTGCTGACCTTCCCCTTGCTGGCAGGCAGGTCTCTTCAACTTTGTCCTCTGCTCTTTAATAATCACTTGAAATCCTGACTTTCTCTTTTTGCCTCAGTATTTCCCTCCTTTGTCTCTTTTCCTGTTGAAATATTCCAGTCAGTAGCTTTAACAAAGTCCACCCTCCGTGTTTGTTTGGGGCTTTTTTTAAGGGAAAACTATATGCTTTCTAGTTCCAGCTGAGATAAGGGAGGGTTTTTTTAATGGTACCAGAGTGGCTGGTCGGAGGCTGCAGCTTTGCTCTGGTGCTTGCGGTTGATTCATGCTGGGACAGCTCTTTGTGAAGCAGAGGGCAAAGGGGGCTGCCGGCGGGTGCTGGTGAGGAAGGAGATGGAGCGCTTCTTGGGCTTCGTCAGGCAGATAAGGAGATCGAGAAGAAGAAAAGGCAAAAAGTACCGGCCAGAGGAGGATTACCACGAGGGGTATGAGGATGTCTACTATTATGCCTCAGAGCATTTTCGGAGTAAGTATTTCACATAACCTCATTTTCCTTTGGCTGTGATAAATGCTATGCTTTTCAGATTTTCTTTTTTTTTTTAAAAAAAAACCTAAACCCCAAAAATGCAAGCGATATTCGTTGCTTGCTGGAATCAGAGAATCATTTATGTCTTAAAACGTTGGTCCCTGTTAGGGCTTTATCTGGCTGTGACTGCTGATGAACAATACAAAGCAGCTGAAGTGGCACGGCCGCTCGAAGTAAGGGGGGGAGGTCTGTCTGCAAACCCGGGTAAGGTTTCAGATAATTGAGTCTGACTACTGGAAACCTTTCCTTAAAACAATTTGTGATGAGAAGCGATGGGGTGCAGGTAGCCCTTGTAGAGTGCCTTTGGAAAGCCGAGTGGATATTTTTAAAGCACTATAATGGCAGCAATCACTCATTTGTAAGTTGGAGTTGATGATTAATGTTTGTTGCTGAGGGAAAGTCAGTCCTTTGAGCTTCTGCTTGACCTGCCCTTTTCAGTAGCAAGTACCTCAAGTGGGCCGCTTTCTCACTGCACGTCCAGGACCACTCATGAAGGATTAAGTGGTGGGTTTTCGTTGCTTGCGCTCACGTGACAGCAGCAGCTTGCCCACATCCTAAATAAACCCCCTGCTCTTAAGTCCCTGTGCAAACCATGTGCTGTTCCCTGCAGCTCGTCAGGGCTTGTCCCCTGTGCCTGCCAGGCTTCGGAGCTGCCTGTCTGCCTTGGGTACCTCCAGGAGGAGGGGACGTGCCCAGAGGTGCCCGTAGGGACAGTGGGGAGGGGGAGCCACACTTAGCCCCTGCCCGGGGTATTGTTCAGGGCTGTCAGGGTAAGATGTTGACAGTAGAACCAGTCATGCACGGAAACTGTCTTTTTAAAAGGTTTCTGCTGTTCTGTCCGGTGGTTTGGGAGCTTTGTTGAGAAGCTTGTGCCTTTTGTTGAGCAGCTGAAGTTTGATGCACTTTTTTTGTTGCTCTGTACTGTGTGAGCGGCTGTCTGTATCTTTTTGCATCATTTGGCTTTATTTCCACTTAGCTGGAATAAACCATAAGAACATTACACTTGTTTTAAGATAAAACGAATGTGGTTGCGCCTTACAGCACTGGCATACTGCTATCCTGTGGAAAATTAGGAAGTAAGAGACTTTCATCTTGGTTTTCTCCCAGTGCACCAGCTTGCCTATCTCCAAAAGTAAACTAACTGTGCTAGTTTTTTGGGGTGTTTGACTGTTTACTGGGTTTCTTAATATACAATCTTGATCTCTTTCCATTTTTAATAAAATTGCCCTTGCTAATAAGCTTACTTATCTATGCTGCTATGACGGGGTTCTTGTAAGAAAAAGAATTGTTTTGTGGGCAACGCAGTGAAAACAGGTAACATTGACATGAAGTCTTCTACACAAGAACTAAAAATCTTAAATCTACTTAGTACTGAAAAATGTGAAAATGAAGCATGTTAGTGAAAGCACATAATTTTTTCTTGCTTTAATATGTAAATCAAAAGAATATGCCAAAGCAGTATGTCAAAATATTTCCCTTGGGGATTGTTGTTGTTGAAGGTCTTTTAAATAAGAAAGCAAAACCCCTCACTAACTGTCACATGTAATAAGGATTTCTTGAATGCTGATTAATAAATTATTAACTCTTGACTTAATGTAAGGCACCGAGATTGAGCCAAATGTCTAATAGGCTTTTTTCCTTTTATTCTGCATAGAAAATACAAAGGGTAGTACACACTTAAGCCCATGGAGGTCATAAGTATTTTGACGGGATGAATGTTTGTCAGGTTTTGAAGTGGTGTTTACATCAGAGATGTTAATACCCAGGTTGAATGGTGAAAACGGTGCAGTCTTACGGAGTTGGATGCACAAGGCATTTGCAACTTCTTGCAGTTGCATATCCCAAACGTATCAGGGGAGATTTGAGATACCACATCAAACACAATTGTTCCTCAGGTGTTGCTTCTGTGTGGTCTTTCCATGTGCTCTACGTGTTACGTTGGTTGGATAGGTGCGGTAGCTACTTAAAGCAACGTACAAAATGTGGAAAGATGCTGCTGGTGCTACTATAAATGCTCTCTCAGAATGGAATTTCACGTAATGGGAATAATGAAATGTTTCATATGTAATTTAATTATGGTCTGGTGTTATGCTGTTTACAGTGCAAATTTAGAGTAATCGCAGTAATTGCTTCTATTAGCCATTCCTTCTGCATTCATATGCTTAGAAAAATGCATGCTTGAGAATAAGATCATAATTATTGGTATAATTTTCAGAATATCAGAGCTAATGAAATCAAAGATATGTTGTTCATTCAGCTGAATGGAGTTTGAGCTTTTTTAGGTTGTTTCCTCTCCTTGATTTGTTATCCATCCCTCCTCCTTTGCCATTTATGAGTTATATATCCAATTAACCAGTATATTTGAAGATTGTCTGAGCCAGTAACTTTATGAGCTTATTACTCTCTCTTTCCCCCCTTTGTAGTATTGCTTAGAGTGTTGTATGGAGGCAGAATTAATGGGAAAATGCAGAAACTACATTAGAATAACCTAAGGACCAAACAAAGAAAACAGTTAAAAATAGAATAGGCCTCTGGGAATCACAGGAAAAAAGGTGACTTTAGTTTGTCCTCAGCCCAGCTATGCCTGGATATTGGGATATTGTAGCTCCTGCTGTTCAGGTATATTGTCTTTACTCCTCTGAAGCCTTGTCATTGAAGACCATACTATCTGTGATATCAGGACATGGAGGAAAGAAAGGAGTCAGAGAGCTTGGACATTGCATTCATTTGAGTTCAGTTAAACGGATATCCTTGTTTTGACATGCAACGTCAGTTCTCTTATCTTTTGGATAGTCTCTGTCTGTGCTACGTAATGCTAGAATAAATGAAATAATAAACTTGCCACACAGACACATATTGACATTAATAGTGCAGGCATCATACCCATTTCAGTAAGACTTTGCAATGTGAACATTATGGGTGATGAAATTGCTGCCTGACCTACTCAAACAAGTTGGTGCTTATTGCATAAAATGCTTTAAAAAGCGTGTATTTTATCTTGCACAGCATTATGGCACTGCCATTCAACCTCTTCCTTTTAATAAGGCTTTGAATGAAAAAGGCCCTTGTTATATTACTACAGAGACTGATAGCAAACATCAGGAATGCTGTGTATCAGAGCTGTGTGGAATGCTCCCAAAATGACACATGTCCTTTTGCTGAGGTCAGGGTGTTTTGCCTAGACCTTTGGGTTTCAGCCTAGTCTTGAGCTGGAAGGTCTTTTGAGGATGCAGCCTGATTTGGTCCCCTCTCACCAAAACAAACACAAAGCCCTTATTTCCCCACTCCAATGTGAATTCAGCACTAAATCTTTTATTTTTTCAGGTAGCTATTTTTGCAGGTAGCACAAAACGTGGTTGTCATGATCTGCCCATGCAGTCCTAGAGTGCATTGCTGTGAACCCTCCCTGTTAAATACTGTTGTTTTTATGTTACTTGTTTCTGAAATCCATCAATTCCTGAATGAGATTCTGTTTTCGTTGGTTATTCTTCCTCTGTTGTTTCTTCCAACATGGCGTCAGCAGCATAGTCTGTTGGCATAAAGGTTTTATTTTCTGTGTTGGTGCAATGAAAATATTAAAGAATGATCCCAAACAACAGTGTTCAAAAAATGCAACTAGTAAACTCCCACTAGCCCAAATCTTTCATTTAGTCACTCAGAGTCCCACTAATAATTTTCTTTTATCCTTTTTCAAGGCCTAGTATATATTGTTTGACAAGAGTACTGATATTTTAGACAAAGCAGTCTGCCATGGTGTGTCTGCAGTAAAGTCATGCATTGTTTTTCTCTGTAATGCCTTTTATTAATTCTTCCTCAATTCTTGTGTGAGAATCATCTGGTTCCTCAGTTTTAGGACATCAACCTCTTTGAATTTGCCTCTAAAATGCATGTGATGATCTTTCCCTTCTTTCCA